>NC_133617.1:96886854-96902104 GCF_048593235.1 Sminthopsis crassicaudata
TAAAACATCATCTTGCTTTCAAATGGGTTTTTAGTTTGTGTATCTTGGACTTACATTGAGGTACTAATAGACTTGGTTGACAAGCACTGGATTTGTAATAAGGAAACCATCTTTCAAATTCTGGCTAAATTTACCACCTGTGGGACCTTTCCCATACTTTTATGCAACAGTAATGGTTGGGAACCATTAAGAGCAGAGTTCAAAGAAGTTGCTATGATGTTTTTCCAGTCATGTCTGATTTTTCATGACTCCATTTGAGATTTTCTTGCAAAGATATTGGAGTGGTTTACTATTTCCTTCTCCAGACCATTTTATAGATGAGGAAACTGAGGCAAACACGGTGAAATGACTTAACTAGAGTCACATAACTAGTAAATGTCTGAAGCTGGATTTGAGTTCAGGAAGAGGATTTTCCCTTACTGGCATGTCTTCCACTGCACCACCTAGCTGCTCCCAAGAATAGATGCAATCAGTTATAATAAGTTACCTATGCTGTCTCTGTGACTCAGGGCAGGAGTCACTTGGTAAGGAAACTAGGCTAAAGGGTCTTCCCCTTTTAGAATATTAGTATTTCTTTTTTAAAATTTTTACTTACTTATTTTTTTTTTTTTTTTTTTTTTTTTGCTGAGGCAATTGGGATTAAGTGACTTGACCAGGGTCACACAGCTAGGAAGTGTTAACTTAGGACTTTTTTTTTTTTTTTTTTTTTAACAAATTTAAAGAATTTTGTCATACTCTCATGTGACAATAGTTGTGCCATTAGGATTACCAATTTAGAACTGGAACAGACTTCAGAATTCAACTAGTCTTTTTAAACACAAGGAGGTAAATGTCCGAGATGTTAAGTGACATCTATGTTCAGACAGGAAGTGACAAGAGCTGAGACTTGAGGTATGCTGGCTCTAGATCTACTAGATACTCTTTTCAAAAGAATAACTTTAAAGTTGCCTGGGACTTCATTTTTGCATTAGCAAACTGAAACACTTGAAGCAGCTGTATAATGTGGCAAATAGAGATCTGGTTCTGGAATCAAGAAGATAAGAGTTCAAATCTAGTCTTAAATCTAGTCTCTGTCAGCCTCAGTTTCCTTAGCCATAAAATGAAGGGGATAATAATAACACTATTTCCTAGGGTTGTTGTAAGGATCAGATGCAATAAATATAACATGCTCAGAACATTGTTTGCCACATAGAAGGTACCTAATAAATGCTTGTTCCCTTCCCTCTTTCATGGGACAGTCTTTCAAATATTTATTTATTTTTCCTAATACTATTTTATTTTTTTCAATTACATGTAAAGATAGTTTTCAACATTCATTTTTGTAAAACTTTGTGTTCCATTTTTTTTTTCTCCTTGCTCCCTTCCTTCCCTACCCCTCCTCAGGACAGCAAACCATCTGAAATAGGTTATACATATACAATCATTTTAAACATATTTCCATATTATCATGTTGTAAAGGAAAAATCAGAACAAAAAGGAAAAACCCTGAGAAAGACCTTTCAAATATTAAAACAAGTATGATGTTCCTCCTAAGTCTTCTCTTTTGCAAGATTAAAAACTCATTTTTTTTCAACAAATATTTATCTAACACTTAACTATGTGCTAGGCACTGGAGAGGCAGAGATAAAATGAGACACTTGCCCTCGATGAACTTATATTCTACTAAGGGGTTACAGCAAGTATGTAAATACAAGAAGGGAGAGAACATTCACAGCTGAAGGAATCAAGGAAAACTTCTTTTAAGTTGTTCACATTAAAACATAGTGTATGGCCCCTGCCCTGCTCTGGTCATCTTTCCTGGGATGTATAACAGCTCATCTATTAATTTACTAAAGTGTTAAAGGAGAACCTAAAATATTCCAAATATGTAGTCTTGTGGGCAAAAGTACTATTACTTTCCTTGCTCAGCATACTATACTCTGAATGCAGCCTTGGATTACATTAGTTTATTTATTTTCTGTTTAGTTTTTGTTGAAGAGGAGGTGGTCACAGTATGCCATATTATTGTTTTAGTTTTTGCTTCTGGTAGCAGGTAGCTATAGTATGGCGGCATTGTCAATTCACACTGAGCTTGCCATCTACTAAAACCCTAAGTTGTTTTCTTTTTTTTCCTCCCAAGAACTAATATCTAACTATACTTCTTATCCTATATGTGCCATGGATTTTTAAACTCAAGTATAGAACTTGTTTCAATTGTTTTTTCAGTCACGTCCAACTCTTCTTGACCCTTTTTTGGTAAAGATATTGGAGTGCTTTGCCATTTCATTTTCCAACTGAGGAAATAGAAGCAAACAGGGTAAAATAATTTGCCCAGGATCATACAGCTAGTAAGTTTCCAAGACTAGATTTGAACTCAGGAAGATGAGTTTTCCTGACTCCACGGTTAACTCTATCTAGTGCATCATTTAGCTGCCAAGTATAACTGCTCAGGTCAGATTTTATCATTATATTTATCAGTTTATTGTCTGTTCCTAAATTTATAGTATCATAGGATTATACAGAGCAGCAATGGACACTGGAGGTCATCCAGTACCACCTATGCCAGAAACCTGACTCCCTTCAATGATACCCTTGAGAAATGATTATTGAGTCTTTACTTGAATTTCTTGAAATGAGGTGCTCATTATCTCATGAGACTTCCTCTTTATTTAGGTTTTTCTATTAGATCATTATTAAATTAAAAGCTTATGTACTCCCACTGCCAAAAGTCCCCAACACAAGTCTTGCACAAAGAAGGCATTTGATAAATGATAAAGATGGTGGAATTTTATGCAATTATACCAGTGCTCCACCATTATGTCCTGACACCATGTCTCTAGTTTGGCTGAACTATTCATCTGGTTTGACTATTCACCCCCTGGGGAAAAGTGAGCATAAGGGATACCTGTTGTTGCTGATATGCAGCTGGATGGAGAATCTACACACTTGAAAGAGGGAAGATCTGATTCAAGCCCTGACTGTCATATTTATTTTATGATCCTGATCAAGTTACTTAACTATTGTCTGACTCAGTTTCCTCATCTGTAAAATAGGCATAATAATCGCATCAACCTTCCAGAGTTGTTGTGAGAATCAAATGAGATAATAAAATAAATGCTTGGCATAAGAATATGAGTTATTTTAGTGTTAAATAGCAAGGTGCACAGGTATAGAGTGCTGGGTCTGTGGAGTAAGAAAGACTTGAATGCCAAGCTAGCCATAGACACTTACTAGCTGTGTAATCCTAGGCAAGATATTTAATCTTTTGGCCTTATTTTCCTAATCCATAATATGGGGATAATAACATCACCTATCTCTCTGTGTTGTTATTAGGATAAATAAGATCACATATGTAAAGTGCTTTGCAAAAAGCATTATCTAAATGTTAGCTGTGATGATGATGATGATTTCCAGCTAGTTTCATCCCTTCTCTTTGCTGCACCAACATTACTATGGTCTTAGACGTTTTTCAAATCAATGAATAGTATTTTGAAGGAACCTTTAAAATATAGGAAAATGTTTCTTATTAACTTGCCTCAAAATGGAGTATGACTGAGAACAGACTTTGTTCAAAAGGTGAAGTTTAAATGAGAGGGGTAACAGATGCCAAGAAAACATAATATTGGGTGAAAATCCTCAGGTTGAGGGTTTTTTTTTAGGTGAGAATCATCATCAACCTCTAAAAATATCTGTATTAAAGGTGTTATTATTATTATCAACATCATCAATGGAAGGGGAAATGGGAGCAAGATGGTAGTAATAGTCTATTATGTCATGTCTGAGCAGAAGGAGGAGGAAATGGATAATGAGTTCCAGAAATATGTCAAAAAGTGGCAACAGATGTGTGATGTGGTAATAATGGGGAACTTCAACCATCTGAACATCCTGCTGGCTTTGTTGGTGTTCAGTTATTTTCAGTCTTTGTGATCTCATTTGGAGTTTTCTTAGCAAAGATGCCAGAGTGGGTTTATTATTTTCTCCTACAGATCATTATATAGATGAGAAAATTAAGGCAAATAGAGTTAAATGATATGTCCAGATTCATGTAGTTAGTAGGGGCTAGATTCGAACTCAAGAAAATAAGTCCTGAGTCCTGGCCAGGTGCTCTAAGCTCTATGGCACTGCCTAGTTATACTGAACACCTGCTAGTTCACTCTCTTAAAAGAGAGAGCTTACAAATTTTTGACTTAATTTGTTGATAATTTTGTTCTTCAAGAAAGGGAGCAATGAGGGCTCATCAAACCATATTCTGAGCCAGGAAAGGGCCTGATTGCTGAAGCATGTAGGAACTAGGGGAATCTCAGAGAAAGCTACTATCCTCTTTGAGAATTTGTGCTAGACAAGCAGGGGAAAATTGAAGAGAACTAGACACAACCCTAGATTTGGGGAAAGCTACTTTTAAAACAGAGAAAAGACAGGGAGGATTCCTGTCTTAGAAATTCTACAAAGGAAATCAACTTGAGAGAGCTAAAATGGCTAAAACAAATTCTGACTAAACAAACATATAGGATTCTAAGAAGGATAATTATCTAAAGAGAATGATGTGGATGCACAGGGAACTCACCCCCACCAGAAGATTAAAAACAAGAGAAGATAAAGGAAGATCATTACAAATTGTGGCTTCATTTTCTAAGAACAGTGTCAGGAACCACAATGAGCTAAAGCAGGTGATGGATACCAAGGAACAAGGAACACACACACACACACACACACAGAGGACACACACACACACACACACACACAGAGGAACACATACACACACACACACAAAGGTGATAAGCTACATTGGGAGCAAAACAAAGATAAGAAAATGGTGGATTTTGAGGTGTATCAGATGGAAATAATGAATGATAGATAGAAGACAGAACTATCTAACTCTATGTTTTCTATGAAGGAAAAAGGTTTTTGTTTTGGAAGCTTAGCACCAGAAAAATGACATACTGGAATTTAAGTGAAGAAATTATCACGGAGAATTTAGCTGCCCTCATTGAATTCAAATATGTGTTCAAAGACAGATCATAATATGATAAACAGAAGCCATTGATTGAGAATACACTTTTTGTGGCTCTGAATCCTTGGGGAAAAGCCTTAAAAGTTAGTAAAAACATGTAGAAAAGGGAGAAGACACTTTTAGCTTAGCATTCATGGCTCTCTGTAATCTGGCATGGTTGTGCCTTTGCATATAATAATAATCTTGAATTCACTTCTTTTTTTTTTTTTTTTTGACTTTGTATCTCTAGTATCTAACACAGTGCCTAGCACGTATATAGGCATTTAATGAATACTTATTGATTGCTTTGCAGGATTATCAGATATTACTCCCTTCTGTGTGCCAAACTATATTCTCTTCTTTCCCTTTATGGGCGTGGACCTTTGTTCATGAAGCTTCCTAAGCCTCAAAGGTCTTTCTCTTAATCTTACCCACTTTCTGCCTAGTAGAGTCTTACCTGTCCTTTAAGGCTAATCTCACAAAGTTCTTGAGAGCAAAAATTGTTTCATCCTTTCTCTTTTCATCACCTAGTAGTTAGGACAGTGCTTGGCACATAGTGGATATTTAATAAATGCTTGTTGATGGAGCTCCTTTATGACCCTGATCCTTTTAGCCAAAAAAACAAAACAAACAAAAATCCTCTTCCTTTTTCAGCTTTCAATTTTCATTTCAGATGGCAGACTCCATGGAGAAGATTTCTTATTTATCTTTCTATCTCCTCCAGCTCCCAGCACAGATCTCTGCAAATAGTAGGAGCTTAAGGCATGTTTGTTAAAATGAATTCAATTGAATTACTCTCTCCCAAACCTGGCTGCCTTTAAGCCCAGAGTGATGAATTGACCTTTGGAATCCCTGTTTCAAGCTGAGGGACTCGGAGACTTAGACACCAAGCAGATTGGAGTTTGATCTGAGATGTGTGGGGATTAGGTTTGTTGTGTCTTGGTGGGTTTAATTGGCCACTGCTTAACAGTATGTTCCATTTGTTGGCATTTGGGGTCTTTAGTTTGAAATGAAAAGATGATGGGATGGGACTAACAGGAGAAGAAGGTGTCCTATTCCTGGAGGAGAGGGGAGAGAGAAGAAAAAAGAAAATTTATGTGATAACTTTATTATATATTTAAAAGGAATAGCAAGCTTTGCATTTGCAGTTTCATGAGCAATTATCCTTTTTATTATGCTATTTTATGGAAATGTTTGTTTTATTTCATAAACTAAAAATAAAAGTTTACTTTTTTTTAAGAAGAGGTAAAAATTAGAAGCATTAGTCCTATGCAGAAAAGCAGGTATAAAGAAGGGGGAGGACTTGACAATTAAATTCAAATCTTCTAAGGTCTCTTCTGTATTTTAAAATCCATGTTCTAAGTTCCCTTCTCATTATAAAATTTTTATTCTTACCTAAATTTGAAAGTCCTTCTGTGATTTGATATGTTTTTGGGCACTCTTTGTCAAAGAGGCAGCAAGGTGGTACAGAGGAGAGAGTTGGGCTGGGTGTGAGGAAGGTCAAAATTCAAATGTGGCCCTAGACAATTGTCTAGATGTATGATCCAAGGCAAATAATTAAACTCCTGGTTCAGTTTCCTCTGCTGCAAAATCAGATAATGATAATAATAGGACTTACTTTCCAGGTCTGTTCTGAGGATCAAATGAGATAATATTGAAAAAGTGATTAGCACAGTATACCCTCCATAGTAGATGCTTACCATATGCTTGTTTCCTCCCTCCCTTCCTTCTTTCCCCTCCCTCTTCCTTCTTTCCCCTCCCTCTTCCTTCCTTCCTTCCTTCCTTCCTTCCTTCCTTCCTTCCTTCCTTCCTTCCTTCCTTCCTTCCTTCCTTCCTTCCTTCCTTCCTTCCTTCCTTCCTTCCTTCCTTCCTTCCTTCCTTCCTTCCATCAAAATTCAAACCTCAATTCTGTTACTTGGGTTTTAGTGTCTCCATTTATAAGATGAAGGAGATGAGCCTAGAGATGACTTCAAAGACTTCTCCCATCTTTAAATCTGGATTCTTCATTGTAAAAAGGATCCATTCTCTTCTGAATCTTTGCTTCTGTGTTCAGCTTTCCACAAGGGGGCAGGATTGGGGTGTGAAATGGCCAGCTGAGGGCCCTGGCTTGCCAGGTCTAACACTTAGCCCAAATGCTTCTACTGCCAATCGCTTCATTCATTTTTTCTAAGTCTGGATTTTAACTAGAAGCGCCCAAAAGAATGCTGTCCTGGGAAGTCCAGGCAGAGAAGGGGGGCCTGTTTTGGGAGGCAGTGAAGGAGAAAGGAAGGCAGGATGTCTCCAGTGCATCACTTAGAGCCCAGAGTTCCTCCTTAAAGTACCTTATTGCAAAGCAATAAGTTCCATTTCTTTGAAGACAAGAGCTGCCAAAACTTAAAAGTTTCTGTGAGGTTTCTTCTTACCATGAAGAGCTCGCTTCTTTTTATTCCATGCCATAACAAGTAAATGAATTATTTCCAGGGAACAGCAGTTCCGTGACTGATTAGGGATTGGTCAGATTGAAAATAATGGAATGTGAATTTCTTCCCCCCTCCAAACCAGATTTCCACTACATAAACTCACAAAAATGTGATCTTGTGAGACTATAAGATGAGACATTGGGGAATCTTTATAAAGAAATGCTGTTGGCTGTAGGGGAAGAGCTGATTTCTTTCCAAAAAATAATATGGCTCTTTTTGCTTTTAAAAGTGTTTTCCACATATGTTAGCTCATTTGGTCCTCATGGTGACCTATGAAGGAGAATCAGAATCAATGATTGTTAGATTTGGAAAGGAAAGCAGATAGACTATGGGAGCTGGAAAGGACCAAGGACAAAGAATTTTAGAAGCTGAAGGGATCCGAGAATGTAGAATTTTACAATATGGAAAAAGATATGAATTGAAAGGATCCATAGATCACAGGATATTCTATAAAGAACATTAGATATCATTTAGTGTTAACGTGTGGAATTTTAGGGAGTCCATGAACTTAGATGGGGAAAAATGTTATTTCTTTCTTTCACTAACCTTTAACTGAAAATTTAACATGTCATTCGATTATTTTAAAACATATTTTCTGAGAATAGATTAATATTATAATACAGTATTTTATTCATAATAATTATTTTTATATTTTATTATTTTAATATTATATATTGCATTATATTTATAATACAATTATAAAACATTAATATATGTCGTCTCCCTAATTAGACCATGAATTTCTTGGGAGGTCTCTTGCTGCTTTATTGGTATCCCCAGGACTTAGCACAATGCTTGATTTTAGCAGGAAATTAATAAATGCTTGTGGATTTGTCCTTTAGGGAACATAGGTTTCGCCAGATTTCCAAAGAGTCCATGATACACAAAAAAGATAAAAACTCTTGGCCTATTCCAGCTATCTTGTTTTTCAGATGAGGAAGCTTGGAGAGACTTTTGAAAATAGCATGCTGAGAATTAGGGTATTCAAATTTCCCTTCAGGAATGTACTAATTATGTGATCCTTGGCAAGTCACCTAACTTGTCTGTTTCTCATTTTCTTTATCTGTAAAAGAGACTATTAATAAATAGCTTCTTCCTCATAAAGTAAATTTGAAGACCAAATATGATAATGTATTTAAAGCTCTTTATAAAGTGTAAAATCCCTTATCAATGTTAGCTATGGTTATTACTACTAATATTGTTATTATTAACAGAACTCAGTTAAGAATCCTGATAGGCAGGACAGGGACTGTTTTCCCAATTTTATCAATGACCAATAGTTGAGTGAGGAACTAAACTGGAGAACCCTGGACATTGAATCTAATGATGCTTCTAATCTGTGTCCTTGTCTTGGGAGCCTGGACAACTTCTTGACTGACAGCTTCATACAGTGGACAGAAGTGTAGAGATGGAGCTGGGCTCTCTATTCTTGGCTTTACTTCTGGGCCTCTTGACCTCATCTATCAAACAAAGATTCAAATTCTAAAATGCTGCCATTTGCTCCTTTGGTCTTTGTGAAAATTTTTAAGGCTGCTGTTGAGAGCATCTTGTCTCAACCTTTTTATCTTGCTCAGTGCCCAGCATATTACTCTACACACATTGTAAATGTTTGCTACATGGATGAATGATTTGATCTTCTTGTTCTTCCAAGGAGGAGGTCAAACTGACTCAAAAAACTTGGCATCTGTGAATGAAAAACGTGCCCTTTGAGGATCTTGTACTATAGCAGTGCTGTTTCTAAAGTGGAGAATAAAGCACAATATTGAGACTTTGATGAGAAGGGAAATATGCCTTAAGCCTGTGCTGGGATCCTGTTTTCAATCCTAGGTTTTGGAGAGTATTTTGATTTTATAGTGAGCTGTAGAGAAGGGCATCTAATGTGGTTCCTAGCTTTGCCAAATACTATATAACTTAGGGCATGTCTCAGTTTCCTCATCTGATCTTTTTTTTTTTTTTTTCCAGTGGAGAGGACTGAACTTCAACCAAAACTGATCTTTTCTTTCTCAAATCTCTCCTAGTGTTTAAAACTAAATGCTTTCTCATAGCAATTTGCCTACAGAGACATTATCACTTATATCATATGATTTATGCACATATGTCTTCTTTCCAATTACAACGTAAGATCCTTGAGAGCAAAGTTTGTGTCTAGGCTAAGCACCATACCTTCATGGAAGAAGTGCTTTGTAAATGTTTGCTGAATTAAATCGAGTTGACTTAAGAGGAGAAGGAGATAAAAATACGCTTCAGAAAGCAGAAAGACAAACTGAGGATTACAGGTGTTTTTGGTGGGTGATTCAGTCCTGATGGTGTGAAGAGGTAGGTAGGGGCTGGAATATTGTGAGAAATCTGTTTGTTATAGTATAGAGAGGAAAACTTAGAAAGAAAACAGGACTAGTAATCAGATCTAGGTGCTAGTCCTGTATTCTAATATTTCCCAGCTATGAAATGTTCTTTTCTTCTGTGGGTCTCAGTTTCTTCTCTTGTAAAATCAGACTAGATGTTCTTCAAAATCCCTATGAGCTCTCACATTCAGTGTCCTATTGTCTAACAAACATTCTATTCAAAAGTCCTTTGAAGCTCTGAGGATTTATATTTTTACATGTTTTTTCCTAAGATTTTCCCCCCAAGTCTAAAAGTCTATAATCTGGTATTCTAACATACCATATTCTAAGGTCACTCTCGTTTTTAAAATTCAGTGAATTTTTTAGCCAGTACTAATTAGCATTTACATAGCACTTTAAGGTATGCAATAAACTTTACACGAATTATCTCATTTGATCCTCCCAACAACCCTGGGAGGAAGGTGCTATCATTACTCTCATTTTATATATAAGGAAACTGAAGCAGAAGAAAGTTAAGTGAAATTCCTGGGATGATTACTAGTATCTAAATTTGGATATGAACTCAGATATTCCTAATTCCAAGTCTAGCACTCTGTTAGCTATGCTAACTACATAGCTGCCTTTATTCCCTAAGTCTTCTCTTAGTTTTTCTTTTCCATTACTGGTAGTCCCACTTCCTTCTCTTCTTCTCATGGACTAGCTATCTTAGTCACTGGGCAATTCCATTATCTAGTCCCTAAAACATTTCTGAGGTTTCTTAAACTATGGTACTTAGGGTGATTATTCAGACCCCCTGCACCCTGTAACTTTAAGTTTTATATAGGGGAAAATTATTTGTTTGTCTGTCTTTCTACTCATTTGTTTACTCGTTCATCCATGTATTTATTTTCATTCATTCATTCACCTATCTATTTATTTTTTGCTGTAATAGCTCAAGGTAATCATTTATAAAAGCAAAACATCCAAAAGGTCAAATGTTCAGCCCTATGATCTCTTCAAATCAGAATTCTTTTTCCAGAATCTTAATGTCAATGATTAAGAACTTGGTCCAAAACATTCCAAATTGACCCTAAAACTCAATAATAGCATAATAGTTGCATAGAATTTTAATTCTAAGAAACTCAAGAGATCATTAGGAATGTGTAATAAAGTAAACAACAACAACAAACCTTTCAAATAATGGAATGGACTGTTTTGAAGTAATGAGCTCTCCAACATCAGAGGTATTCAAGCAGACAGTAGAAGCTTACATTTTAATTTTTGTTTTATAAAGTGTTTTCTCTGTAACATCCCTATGAGGTTTGATGGGTAATAAACCGATATTCTCTACAGTTAGGAAACACTGGAGAGGAACAGGTAGAAAGAGGTACCCTTCATCTTACACACAGGAAAAGTTTCGGTTCTTTTGTCACTAATTAAGTTATTGGGGAGCTGGATGGTACAGTGGATAGAACACTAGGTCTGGAATCAGGAAATGCCTCTATGTAAGTTCAAATCCAACTTCAGGCAAATAGTAACTGTAATCCTGGGCAAGTTACTTAACCCTGTTTGCCTCAGTTTTCTCATCTTTAAAATGAGCTGGAGAAGGAAGTGGCAAGTTCTTTTCCAATATTTTTGCCAAGAAAAAAACCCAAATGGGGTCACAGAGATTTGGATATGACTGAAATGACTCAAGAACATCTCATTATAAGATTTTAAGCAAGTCATATCTCCTCTCCAGTCTTGTTAAACTTTGATATTCTATTAGTTTTGGTGAATCATGACTAGAAGAATCAGAATTCCTATCTTCTAGGACATAATGGTTCTCCTCTGTGCCTGAGGTAGGACCTTACCAGGAAGCACCCATCCTTTGAAACCAGGTCTGTCCTCCAACAATCAATCCTGTCACAAGTCTAGCATCCAGTCAGCAATTGCTACATGTTTGCTAACTTAGATTTATTTATTCAAATTTTATAATAGAAGTGCCCTCTCAATCTAAGAAACAGAATATTCTGAAATCTTTGTCCATCAAAATATGTAAAATGAATACTGATAGAATTACAGAGTTGGAAGGACCTTAGATGTCATCTAGTCCAACCTCATCATTTGATAAATGAGGAAACTGTCTCAGAGAGGAGAAAATTTGACCTTAGGTCCTTTTTTTTTTTGTATCAACATTTCCTAACATAGCAAGGACTTCTAAAGTCAATTACCTTATGATGTGAAGAATCATCTCTTAGTGTATTAATACTTCAAGGATTATGATTTTATTAATGTGAAATACATTACACCAATCAATCAGTAAATGTTTATTATAGTCCACTGAGTGCCAGGTATTGTCTTAAGCTCTGGCATGCAAAGAAACAAAACAAAAAAAACCTAGTCACATGCCCCAAGGAGCTCACAAGTTAATGAATACTAATGAAAGTACCAATACGACTGCAGTCCCAAACCTGTTTTAGTAGAAAGACTTAATGAATTACTGTGTCCAAGAATATTCATTCACTGGTAGCCAATTCTCTGGTGGCTAGTTTGTGAATGTCTGACACAGTAACATTGTCAAAATCTAAAGCTTTTCCAGCATGGTACAGACTGATCAGAGCTTCTACCCTACTTGAACAGCTTTCCAAAACAGGTGACCTGCTTGCCAGCACCATGCATGCACCAAAGAACTATTTTTACTGGGAAATGCCAATTCCTTTGGCATTCTTATAAAGCTTTGCATTTCTAAAACTCTGATTTGAACTCAGGTCCTCCTGACATCAGGGCCAACACTCTATGCAGTGATTCATCTAGCTACCCCATTGCATCCAAGATTTTGAAACTTTAGATGACCAAACAGCACACAGATTGGTC
Source organism: Sminthopsis crassicaudata (assembly GCF_048593235.1). Taxonomy (NCBI): domain Eukaryota; kingdom Metazoa; phylum Chordata; class Mammalia; order Dasyuromorphia; family Dasyuridae; genus Sminthopsis; species Sminthopsis crassicaudata. The sequence goes on from NC_133617.1 coordinate 96,899,460, forward strand.
ATGTAGTAAGAGTGAGGGAGAACAGTTCCTGTCATAATGAATATTAGTGCTGAACTTGGGATCTGGGAGACCTGGATTTAGCAGTCTATTGGTAAATGTTTAACAACTGACTCTCCACACTAAAATATGTATATATATGTATATATAACACACTTGTTAACTTAATCTGCAATATTAACACTTTTCCCATTATTGTCTTAAGTATGGATAGTTACAAAAAGTCCAATAAGTAAAATCCTGAATTTGTAGCACTTGCTAATTCATACTGAAAATTTAACAATAGGCTCTTTGGAATCTGTTTGAGCTGGTTTCAGCATAGTCTTGTGTGGGTTTAAACACCACCTCAGATAATTAATAACTGTATGATTCTGTAGGTTTCATTTTCTTTCTCTGTAAAATAAGGGAATTGGACTCAGTGATTCTAGGATTCCTTCCTCCTCCCAATAGGTCCTATAGATATTGGTACCTAGAAAAATTAAAGCATCTCCTGCACATCAGGTGCATCTTCTGTGAATGATTTGTACAAAGAAAGAAAGAAAGATGTGGACAAGGATGAAATGAACTGAGAAGGCCTGGATGGATTGGATTTAATGCCCATAGTGGGAGGAACCATATTTCTGAAGTTATCCATCCATCAAGGAATCTATTATTACACTATTATTAGAGGAACACCTATTATTATTACTCATATTTATGTACCCATCAAAGAATAAAATTATATTTCTTTTATTATTATACACATCAAAGAATAAAAAGCTATTATGTTGTCAGCAGCAGTAGCAATATTATATATTTATCAGAGATGTAAATCCCAAATATTTTACCATATACCATCATCCATGTTAGCCCAGGAGTGAGTCAGAAACAAAGATTCCAAAAACACTCACGTGCAGAAATGCATACACCCTATAAAAGAACAGACATTCCCTTTCACACCCTCCCCCTGTATCTTGGCTATCTTTCTAAGGAAAAATTGCAGAATATAGAAACTTAGCTGTGCCTGAGGATAAGTTAGGGGGTGGGGAAGAGGTTTTTGGAGGACAGTGTGCCAGGAATATAGTTGTGCTAGCAGAGAAAGTGGTCTTCATTTTTCTGGATATTTTGATTGTGGAAAAAGGGACCTTATAGAAAGGGGACTCTAGGACAGGTGGTCTATCAATGGAGGATCACAAGGTGAGAAGGGGCAAGGGGAAGAAACATCCTGGGGCATGGTTCCTTTGAACTGGTTCCAGATAAGGATCTGGGTTAATTAAAGTTTATGACCCTAAAGCAATAAGATTAATACCTGTAGAGTTGGCTTGTGGAATCACTGTCACTACTTTAGTCTAAGTCACAGAACAGTAATTGTGGAAGGGATTTACAAATTATCTTAGAGGTGATGCAGTGATCAGGTGGCAAAGTAAGTACAGGAGAAGGCTTGGAGTCAGAACAATTCATCTTCCTGAGTTCAAATCCTGCTTCAGACATTTACTAGTTGTGTGATCACTTCAAATCACTTCACCTCAGTTTCCTCATCTGTAAATGAGTTGGAGAAAGAAATAGCTGAAGCATTCCAATGGGGTTTACAAAAATGGGACTGCAAAGAGTTGAATACAGTTGGAAACAACCAAGCAACAACAAAAGTAACATAGAAAAAATGATGGATTTGGAGTTAGAAACCTAGGTTTAAATCTCAGCTGTGGATCCTCTTACCGGTATGACATTGGACAAAATATATCTCCTTGGGTTTCAATGTTTTCACTTTAAAATGAGGAAGTTGGACTTGGATGACCTCTAAGGTACTTATTAAATCTATGTGATCCTATAATCTATTCCAAAAATCAAAAGAACTGAAGATATGACTGGTATATAGTAGGCATTATACAAATATTATTATTATTCATTGCCTAATGTCTTACAGCTGATAAGTGACAATCCTAACTTGAACTCAGCCAGTTAGTCAATAAACATTTATTAAGCTCCTACTGTGTTCCAAGCATTGAGGATATAAATGAAGGGAAATAAAAACCTCTGCTTTCAAGGAACTCACAATCTAATGGGGGGGAGGGGGGAGGAGGGGAGGGGAGACAACATGCAAACATGTATGTATAAAAAATTTCTAAAGAGGAAAAATTGGTTTCAGGTCTTTTCATTCCAAATTGGAGACTCTAACACATCCCAGCTGTGGATAGGGGCAATGCTGCACACTACAATCTAAAAAAAAACAAAAACCCTAAATCATCCAGCCTACTTGGTTAACTTGTTGGGAGGATAAAGTAGCTCTATTTTTTTTTTTTTTTTTTTTTTTTTTTGCTTTTTAGGAAGGGAATGAGTGGAAGGTTCAGCAGGAGGAGGGACTGTCTTCCTCCCTCCAGCAAGCTCTATCCTTTACTCTAGCCAAAGCCCCCAGTTCTCCAGTACAGTCCCCAGAACTCCCCTCTAGATTTTCCCAGAGCAGTCATAGCTCTCCTTTTTAGCTTCCTTTGTTGTTGTTTAAATATATGGTAGACCCTCAGCAGCTTGGAGCTTACTCCATTCTTTTTTTGAAAGGAGGTAGTGGTATTCCTGAATATTTTCCCTTCCTCTCACACCTCATTCACTCTTCCTTTCCCTCAATCTTGACCTCCTCCTGTCACATAGGCTATAGTAAGTCAATAAAAACTTAG
>NC_133617.1:97202267-97311088 GCF_048593235.1 Sminthopsis crassicaudata
AGATAAATAGATAGAAACTGGAAGGATGGATAATAGATAAATAGATAGTTTACGCTTCTGTATATTCTACAATTATCTGCAGTTATCTTTTAATCTAATGAAATCTGATGTAGTCACCAAGAGAGAAAGAGTGTAGATGAAGATGGACTGAGCTCTCTTAGACAATCATGAAAATTGAGTAAGGCTTCACCAACCCCCAAATTGGGTTAGGCTTGAACAACACTTATTAGGACATACCTATGTCCCCTTCCTGCTGTTTTTCCAGGATATCATTTGCTTACTACTTCAACCTAAACCAAATATGGGCAGCTGTACTTTTACTGGCCAAAGCTCAATTTCCTGGGATAGCTCCTGTGTTTAGAATGTAAGAATCATTCTTTCAGCCAATGAGAATGAGGGTCATTGGTGGGAGGGATTTTTTGCATTGGGGACTATTTAATTTGTTGTTCTATCTCTATAAGGCACTTCCTCCTGTTGAGGGGTAAGAAAGCCACCTGATTCTCATATCAGTTGTAACTGGGAATTTCCTGTGGGAGCCAGGTAGCTTTCTCAGAGCTGGGAGATTCAGGTGGGTAGGGATCATTTTTAGAAATTTCCCCAGGCCAGGTGGCCCACCTTCCACAAAGATGGGGGGACACAAAGTACTATTACAACACTCCATTTGATTGCTTGTTTGACTGGAGGGCTTCCTGCTTCTTGGGAGAATGTATAATAAATCTTCATTTTGCTTCTAGAGATATCTCCAGCTATTTTATTATATGGTGGTCACTCACCTCTATGTCTGAGCCACACATAGAGATAAAATAAAAGATCTCTGAGAACACCCACAGTTAGGATCTATAACATGGCCTATGGTCTGCTATGTTATTAGTATAAAGGTAATATTGATCTGGTGGCTCCAGACAGCTGGTGTTTCAGTGGATAGAACACTGGGAAAAGGCCTGAGTTGAAATTCAGCCTCAGAAGCTATTAGCTGAGCAGGTCACTTAACTTCTGTCTGTCTTAATCCATTGGAGAAGGAAATGTGCATCACTCCTTTGTCTTGGCCAAGAAAGCTCCATGGACAGTATGGTCCATAGGGTCACAAAGAATCAGACACAACTCAGAAATCGGCAAGACTATGGGACAGGCTCATCATGTCCCAGTTAAGAATGTTTATTGAATATATGAACAAGCTGCTTAGGAAGAGGAAGTTGATAGACCATTGGCCCTTTCTAGAAACATTTTACATTTTACATTTCCTACTTAAAAAGCTAACATGATACTTCAGTTCCAGCCAACACACAGCTGCAGGCTCAATGAATTGAGTTCCAGTCTTCAAAGGGCAGACAGTCCTTAACCCATTGAAGTCAGAAGAATTTCAGCATTTTCCCACCACAAAAGCCACTCTTCACATTTTTATTGTGCCTTCACTTTAGTCCCCTGCACTTTGAGAACATTACCCATCTTAGTTCTCACAGTTTGGGGGCACACCTGCAGAGTGATTGCCTTTGGTGGGAAAGGGTTCTGAAAATACCTTTATTTGCATGAATTTTTGTTCGGCCTTGCCTCTCTGTCTTTAGTCAAGTTCTAGAGCCATCTGAAGCTTCCTGTTGTCTTTCAGCAAGCAAAAAGCAGACAGCCTCTAGAAAGGCAGCATGGCAGAATAGAAAGGACACTATATTTGGAGTCAGGCCCTGAGTTCAAATTCAGATTTCCTTATCTGTGTGAATCTGGATAGTCACTTTTACACTCCATTTCCTTATCTAAAAATATGACAAAGATGGGACCTCTCTAAAATCTCTTATAGATTTAAACTTATTATCCAGACTCTCTTTGACCAAAATTCAAATGTTCTCTAGTTGCTTGTCCTTCCTTGCCTCTTTTCTTCTTTCTCTTCTCTTATTTTCTTTCATTCATCAATTAGTCACTATGTGCAAAGCTTGGGGTTACAAAACCCAAACTGTCCCTAAAGTTCTTACATTCTATTCTTTGCTTTTTCTCCTTGACTTACCTGAGAGATTTTTTTTATCTTCCTTTTCTACCTTTCTATATCTTCTCTACTTAGTCTTCAACCCCAGCTCAAGTATTACTTCACCTCCCAAAGGAAATAGTAAGATCTAACACTGGCACAAGCTCCAGACAAAATCTAGTTCAATTTCTTTATTTTGTAGATAAAGAAACTAAAGCAAAAAGAAGCTTAATAATGTGTCTAATGTCATTCAGGTAGTAAAATAGAAAGGACAGAATTAAAAAGTAATTTTTCTGATTTTAATCTGGTAATTCTGTTAATCATGTTGCCTTTCAGTAGAGTTGAATCAGAAGGAAGGAAATAAGCATTTATTAAATTTATGAAATCTAATGTGATTTAAACATTGTGCTAAACACCTTACAAATATCTCATTTGATGCTCACACCCTGGGAAGTAGATGCTATTGATGAGGTCCTAAGTCTCTAGGTGGGGTTTAGAGAAAGCCTGAAGTAGTGATAAGATTACTCCCTGAACCAAGCAGGGAAAGGCATTGATGGGGATCAACCTAGCCATAAGGCTATAAAGTCCCACCCTTGTGAAGGTATTGGTTGATTCCACTTTACTATACCCAATCAGAAGCCAAGTTATGATGTCAAACCCCTAAAGTTAATATTCCCCTATAAGTCTGTCCATGGCTATGCTAACTTTTTTTGAATCCCTTTTGGATTAGTCTGCTACTGCACTCTTCTTTGTGGTATTTTCTTCCAACCCTCCTCTATAACTCATGGTATCATTCTTCTGCTTATAACTTTTAATTCTTCTTATCACTCTTTTAGGGTGCTAAGCTCCTCTATGGATTTAATCTACCAGGCAATGGCATACTCCTACCTCATGGTGTTTGTTCTTTCTCCTGGTTAATTGTGAATTCTACCAGGGAACTTGTCTTTTCCATTGTTAATTGTTAAAAACCCCTTTTCTTGCTAACTATATGCTCTCCCAAATCTATTTCATATTTACCTCTCCTGGTGTCTATTTTACCTCTTCATTTTGTCCATAACCTCTTTTAAACAAATGTACCTTTTGGAAAGGAAAAAAAGTCCTTGTGTATTCTTCACATGTGAATTGCTACCTAACACCATCATTTGGTGCCAATTGCTCTCCTGAATCTCATCATTATCATTATTCCCACTTTACAATTGAGGAAACTGAGGCAGACAGCTGTGAAGGAACTTTCCCAGCTAGTAAGTATCTGAATCTGGATTTGAACTCAGGTCTTCCTAACTTCAAGCCTCCCTCTTTATTCACTATACTAGTTAGGGCAAAGGACCTGGGTGTGAAATTTGGCTCTGCTACATATCTCTCTGTAACCTTAGGCAAGCTATTTGATTCTTTTGTGCTTCAGTTTTCTTGTCCATTGCATAGTATCCTCTCATTTTACATATGAAGAAACCAAGGTTCAAAGAGATGAAATTACCTTTCTAAGATCTAAGATCTAAGGCTATTAAGCATTCCATTCAATTATCAATACCACATTTAAGAACTTTTCACAATGGGAGGACTAGCTTTTCATAGTGTTCAAAAATCTCATGAGTTTTGTGAAGGTGGAAATCGCAAGGTACTCATCTGAATGTCTCCATTTGGAACTTTCCTGTCTCTGCCCTCACTGTTCCCATACATGGCCCTATTTTGTCCATCCTGACCCCACAGAGAATATTCTGTTAATGTAGCACTTATATAAAACAGGATGAAAGAGAATGCTCCTGGGTGCAATGATAGTGGGGACAGTGAACACCTTGGGGAGGCTTTTGGCAAGTCCTGCTGAGCTGATGTAATGTCTTGGTCTGATTGCTTCCTCCTATTGTAGCCCCTTGCTCTCTCCCCTCCACCCACACATCCTACTGAACATTTCTGACCTAATTCTTTTTTGCAGATCAGATTTCACCTGGTTATTTCTTATAAAAACTCAGGATAAAAAAAAAAGAAAGAAAAGAAAAAGAAAAGAAAGAAAGCTTTCAGATACAGTATAAAGAGATGTTGAGTCCCAATTTAGGAAACAAACAAAACAACAAAACTAATAAGAATATAGAAAGGATTTAGAACTAGAAGAGGCCTTAAAAGCCATCTTGTTCAAGCTGTTTATTTTAAAGATTAGGAAACAGGGGTCTAGAATTATATAGAGGAAATAAATAAGAGAGCTAGAATTTGGAAGCTGGTCATCTGATTCTTCACCCAAGGTTTTTAGCAATATTCTAGTGGTATTCTAATTCTTAACACTACTCTCTGAGCAAGTAGAGATCAATGAGTAGCCTCATCTTCTAGTCCAAATCTTTTTAAACTGTGGGTGGTGACCCTATATGACTTTGTAACTGAATGTGAGGGTCATGAAATTATGATTTATTTTCAATAAATGCTTGATTTGTATACCTATTTTATATACCTATATGCTTATGGTACATATATATTTATAGCTATATCTATATATCTATATATTTCTCGGGTGAATGAGGATTACAAGTAGAAAAAGTTTAAGAAACAAACCCTAGTCTACACTACATGATTCTCAAGAAATTATTTTTTTTCTTTATTTCAATGAGTACAGGAAGGGAAGTTATAAATGGAACATTCTTTCTACCACCCCTAGTCTCCCACTGAGATCATCTAATTACATGGACCAAGTCTTCATTACCCAAAATAATTTGAGACTCTGCAAGAAAAGGAATCCAGTTCAGACTAAAAGGCTGTGTGTAAAGAATGCTTACCTGCAGGTCAAGCACTGAGCTTGACAAATTTTAATTCTGAAACACACATGCATACACAGTTGCTAGTGCCTTCCTCTCTGAGATTTTCTTCTATTTAGTCTGTATATATGTGTATGCAAATAATTATTTATGTGTTGTTTCCCTTTCCAGAATGTAAGCTCCTTGAGAGCAGAGACTGTTTTAGTTTGCTTTGGCTTGTTTGGCTCCTGGAACAGCACAAAGAGAAGGAAGCAAAGTCCTCAATAAAACCCCAATTAGCCCACCAAAAAAACCTAATTTCATACTGGAAGAATTGGCTTTTTGGGCCATAATGAAAAGTCATACTGAATCTACATGGCATATTCTAACAATATGACTTGGCAAATTCAAAAAGGAGAGAGAGAGAGATAGAAGAGAAGCAAAAGTAAGCTCTCCATGCACTACAACTCATACATAAAGAAAATCATTTTTGCAAATTCCAAACAAGGACACTTAGAAAGATCACACTATGTGCTAAGCATGGAGGGAAACAAAAATCAATAAGAGACAGTCTTTGTCTTTAAATATGATGTAAAAACATACATACATACAACACACACCTACTATAGGGTAAATGATAATTCCTAGAGTGAATAACTCTTTAAATAATAATGATAATGAAATCAGTTAATAAACATGAAATTCTTTCCATTCCTGACATGGTAAAAAGATGCTGGATTTAGAGTTAGAATACCAAAGCTAATTGTGACATTTTTTTTTTAATTTGCCTGATGTTTCCCTGAACTTCAATTTCTCATCTGTGAAATGAGGAAGCTGGATGGGGTAAGTCTCCAAATCAAAGTTTCTTAGCTTGAATTCATAGATACTAGTGGTCACATGGATATACCTTGGGGGGGGGGTTAAGCTTTTTGCAAACTTTAAAGTGCTATGATATTAAGGTGAGGTATTTTATATTTGGGAGCAGCTATGCAGAATGGTAGATAGAATGTTGGATTTGCAATCCGAAAAACCTGAGTTCAAATCCAGCCTCAGACACTTACAAGATGTATTACCTTGGGCTAGGAACTTAACCCTGTTTGCCTCAGTTTCCTCATCTGTAAAATGGGAATATTAATAGCACGTACTTCCCATGGTTGTAGGAAGAATCAAATGAAAAAATAGTTGTAAAGTTCTTAGTATAGTGCCTGACATATAATAGATACTATATAAATGTTAACTATTATTATCGTTTGGTGGTGGTGGTGGTTATATCTGTGTGAGTTCCACGAGGGCAGTAAGGGTTTTGAGTTTTATCTTTCTAGACTTTGACCTCAGCTCATTGTCTGGTACATAGTAGACACCAAATGTTTATGGACTGATAAAATGATTGGTTGATATATCTTAGGGTAGAAGACATTGCCATTGTAGGGGAGCCAGAAAAGTCAGTTTTCAAGAAATCTGAAAAAATGAGTGCTTGGGAATGATGTGGACAAAACAAGTGGAGATGACAGAGGAATTGAGGTGCCAAGGAAAATGGAATGAATGGGAAAAGAATAAATCAAACAACACCCAACAGAGACAGCTACATTTGAGTACATTTGAGTACATTTGAGACAGACCTTGTGTTTATCTTACTGACCACAGATCAGTTGGCATTTTTGTAAGGTTAGAGAAGTAACTAGGGCTGACCAATCAGAGTCTTGGCTTAGGATATCAAAATTTAGAAGAAACAATTGCAAATATAAAAACATTTGCAATTGATCTCTGACAACAAGGGAAAAAAATACTGTTCAGCCTCTAGTTAGCAAGATTATTCAGTTCAATTAGAAAGGCAGCCCCACCCTGTTATAACACCTCAGATGAGATCCTCTCCTTTCACTCCTCTCTACCCATCTCACATTTCATTCCACTTCCCCTAGTGCAAAATTTTTTATAGTGGGTGTGTATCTGAACCACCTACTCCTCAGTATATTGAAAGCAGGGATCAGGGTACCCAGACTAGTCAGAGTTTGTAGACTAACAATGGCAATTTCCCCTCATCTTTGACAAATACGTTAGATGAATATTTCCATCATACATTAGAAGTGAATTGAATCATCTGATCATGAAATCACAGAAGGATCAAGGATGCCTTACTTTTGCTTTTGTGAGAGGGAATTATCATTGCCTGGGTCTGTTAAGCCTTTTGCCTTTAGCACCTCCAACAGCTTATATGGTAGTCTTAATAAAAAAGGAAAAATGCCCCTGTGGGGTCCATAAAGCAAGGGAATAAAGGTAATACATATACAGATGTGAAAGGAAAATCCCAAAGAAATACCACCTTCCACAGCTATACAAAAGGAATTATGTAATTAGAGTCAGGCTAGGAACACCAGACCAGAATGCTAGGCTAGCTCTGCTTTATGAGTTGACTATATGCAACTATGGGCAGTGAGGTGGTTCTAGGAGTCAGCAAATCTGGCCTCTGACATATATGAGTGGTACAATCTTGGACAAGTCACTTAACCTTGTTTACCTCAGATTCCTCATCTATAAAATTTGGGAAAGAAGGAAAAAGCAAACTGCTTTAGTGGTTTTATCAAGAAAATCTCAAATGGGGTCCAAGGGAGTCTGAAATAACTGAATAACAACCAAAAACCTGCAGAAGGGAAGAAAATTATTGTCCTGGTCAGGGTAATGACCATAGCTCTGCCTTCCTGCTCCACATATCAATTCTCTCACCTGCTGGATTGTGTTAATATATTCATTCATTCACTCACTCAGTAATTTGTGTAGTGGATAGAAGCTGATCCTGGCAGGAAGACCTTATGCTTGTTGTTTGCCCTGTGTTCTTGGAAAGGACTATGACATTAGGGAGGAGATGCCATGACATGTAAGTAAATTGGATTTCAGTGAGGGAGGGCTGTGCAGGGTCACCTGCCTCACTTTCCCCTCCAGAGCCATCTGGATCCAGTGGCCAGATAAGGATCAAGACAACTGGAGATGGCCCTGGATATGTTGGAGACCTTAGTCTTTTTAAATTACTATCTTCAATAGGCAGAAATACCTTAGTTCAAATCTGGCCTCAGACATTCACTGGCTATGTGACCCTGAGCCCACAGGGTCTGCTTCTCTCTGTCTGTCCCAATTTCCTCACCTATAACATGGGAATTATAATGGCACTTAAGTTGCAAGGTTGCTGTAGGATCAAATGAGATATATCAGTAAAGGGCTTCATATAGAGCCTGGTATATAGTGCTAACTCTTGTTTATTTAAATAAAGTACTAAGAGAAAGGTCTGGGTCAGATATTGTAGTAGGACACAAAAATAACTAACAATTCCTGTCCTCTTCTTACACAATGGCCACTGACACCTTCCTCATTCAGGGAAAAAGTTGGCAAAGGGGTGTGGAAGAACAGGGGATTGTGCAAAACTCTGAGAATGTTTTCATAATAGAGAGCTGTATGATATGGAGTTGGAAAATGTCCTAGTTTAGAAACAATGAGTGAAATATCAGTGATAACAGATGCTTTCTTTCATGGTTTAGCTTTTCATTCATTTTGAATCAATGTCTCACCAGGTTTCTGGTACCAGCCAAAGGGATACGTTCTTATTTCGGTATCAGGAGAGTTACAGTCCAAAATACGCCAGGGGCCTCTGGTTTCTTCACTGCATGTCTGGAATCCTAGATTGCTCAGAGTCAGGCACATCACCTCTCCACCTGGCAATACAATGACCATCACAGGGGGAAAAGATTTTTATCTTCTTAGCTATATAACCTTGTGTATTTCATTCTTTTAAGACTGTTTCTTTATCTATGAGATGGGGAGAATAATACTTGAACTCTTTACTATATAAGGTTTGAAGGAATTACTTTGTTCTTGAAGTATAAAAGAAACATGAATTGTCATTATTTTAATTTCTTATTCATAATCCACTATTACGTTTTCATTGACTCTAAGGAAGACAAAACAGTTGGATATTTAAGGGGACTCTCTAGGTGAAGAAATTGGGCCTAAAATGAAGTCTTGGAGTTTAAATTAGGTTTATTATATAATTATCTTTTATCTCACATTGTTGCTTGTCACTTGAAGTAAAATGATTGGCTTGAACAATTTACATAAGAATGATGCATCTTATAGAGAAACACCTTTAAAAGACTTTAAAAATCTGATTAATTCAATGATAAACCATGAGTCCAGAGAACTGATGAGGAATCACACTTCTGCCAGAAAACTGATGTACTGAAAATATAGAATGATATAGATATAGATATTATGTAATATATATATATATATATAATATAGATAGATATAGATGTGGATAAATAGGTAATTATTAAACCATATCTATATAATATGGTTAATGAGGGAATTTGTTATACTGGATTTATTGTGAGGTTTTTATCTTTATTTTTAATATTCTATTAGAGGAAAAGGGATCACAAACAACTATAAGTAAGCTTTAAAAAAGAAAAACAGGTCATCTTCTTCACACAAGCATATACTAAATTGCTGAGTTATGCCCTCACTTTATGGTGATTGTCTAAATCCTCCACTACCTTTGCTCTTAGTATTTGCTGTTAGTAAACTTATGTTTTATGATGAAGACTTTTCCATGAGGTCTTGGTGGATGTTTTTCTAAGTCAAAAGATGAGGCCACATCAGGGAATTGGATTCTTTTTTCTATATATCACTAACCAAATCATGTGAGAGAAAATTACTTTGGAAGGTCCAATGCTGCCTACCTTCTAACTGAGAAACATTGAGGAAACCAAAGCCTTTGCAGCAGGGATCAGCATCACACCTTAGTTCACATTCAAAGAACCTGGAGAGGAAAAACAAACAAACAAACAAATAATATGTTTTTCCCCCTAATTTTGTTGTTACTGTTTTTAAGTGCTTGATGAGGAAACTCTATCAATATATTTAGCAACTAGTGCACTGTAATATACCATGAGACTTTTCAGGCTTTTCTTTAGGACTCAGAAATTGTGGAACTTCATCAATAAACAAGCATTTATTATGTACCTACTAAGTGCCAGACACCCATTGGAGACACAGGCAATAATGAAAAAATATTGCCTCCTAAAGTTTGTAATTGGATCAGAGCCATAATTTTTGTCCATTTGTTTCGACTCTTCATGGTCCCATTTGGGATTTTCTTTGTAGAGATAATGGAGTGATTCACCATTTACTTCTCCCACTCATTGTACAAGTGAGAAAACTGGGGCAAACAAGGTGAAGTGACTTGACCAAGAACACACAATAAGCTAGTTAAGTGTCTAGGTCAGATTTGAATTCAGGAAGATTTGAACTAAAGTCAAAAAAGACTCCTCTGGTCAAGCCACTGGGAAGGGAAAAGCAGAAGGAGGGGAAGGAAACAAGAATTTATTAAGTATCTACTATATGCTAGGCTTTGTGGTGAGCATTTCACAGGTATGTCATTTGTTTTTTTCATAACAACCCTAGGAAGTAGGTGTTGTTATTATCTCCATTTTATACTTGAGGAATCTGAGTCAGAATTTAGGTGATTTAGTCAGGATTACCCAGGTAGACTCTGATCTCTGCTTTTGACTTAAGGAAAGATATTGAGTGTTTGGGAAGTCAGTCCTGAATCAGAGTCAGTCATGGACTGAATGTTGGGCAAAAAGCAGTTAAAGATAATTTATCCTTTCTTTCCCACTTTGCCAATGTGTGCCCTACACATTCTAAGAATTGCTCTTTGTCTTAGAGATATTTCCCCATCTTCAAAACTAGATTTAAAGCATTAGGCCATCACAAGACCATTGCTTCTCCTCATTACATGATGTCAGCTAAGGACAAGAGCAAATCTGGAGACCTCAGATGAAAGGAGAGGGAGTGAGCTCCTACATGGCCTTATAATAGAGCTCCCCCTCTAGTGAGCTCCTAGAGCTTTTAGGCCTCTTAATGATGAGGTTGCTGTGACGAGAATCATTAGGAAAATAAAAACCACAGGTCTAACACCTTACCCATTGGAAACAGGTTTTCTGGTCATCAACACTTTGCTTCGTACAGAAACCCCCCTCAGTATTTGGAATGGTAGGCGAGTGTAAAATGCCTTCACTTTGTCTCCCAAGACAACTATGTAGAAGAAAGAAGGCATTAGTAACATGAAGAGGAATTATAGTATCCAGAAAAAAGCTAATATGAAAAAAAAATCTTAACTAAGAGGTAAAGAAAGGATTTACCAACCTAAAAAAATGTATTTGATGAGATGCTATATATAAAATGTTTTGCAAATCTTAAAGACAAATAGAAAGGCCAGATCAGTTGTTTTATGGTTATTAAAATATCAATAGCAATATCATTCTTGTTCTTCTCATTGTATGTTTTATGGAGTTCAGATAAAAACAGATATGAATTCATAATTATATCTAAATAAGTTTTGTACAATGGGCTTATATATTCTATAGCAAATTGCTTTCCTTATCAAGGAGGGCAGAAGGAAGGAAGGGAGAGAATTTATAATTCATGAATGTTAATAGTTATTTTTAAATAAAATGGAGGAAAGAAAGTCAGTCCTATGACTATTGAGTCTCTATACTGCTCTGTTCTATTTTTAATGTTTAGCAGACTGAATAGATTGATACAGTGATAACTTTTTTGTAGGTGAATAAGATGAAAAGAACAAATATTTAATTGTGTCCTGTGTCCCAGGCACTGTGCTTAGATAGTTATTGCCTCATTTGATCCTTATAACAGCCCTAGGAGTTAAATGCTATTATCAAACCAATTTCACAGAGGCAAAAGCAAATAGAAATTTAGTGTATTGTCCAGGATTATGCAACTGATAAGTGTCTGAAGAAATATTTGAACTCAAGTCTGTTTGATTCCAGGTCTGGTTCCCTACTTGATACCACTATGCTGCCTATGAGTGTTGAGATGCAATATCTTCTAAAGTGAGGTCTATGGAAGCATCTTTGGGGCAATGGAATAACTACTTTCCTGATCTGTAAAATGAGAATCAATATCTCACAGGGTTGTAAAGTTATAAAGATCAAATAAATCATATGTTAAATAATTTATTCAAATTCCTTTGCAAGTCTCAAAATGCTATATTAAGATGAGCTTGCATTACTATCAATACAATTTATATGTATGTCGCATTTAAACACTTCCAAATAATTTTCCTCAAAGTAGATAGTTCTTATACAAGGTGCTTTTCCAGTTATTTCATTTGCAAAGTAGGAAGAATAATATTTACTCTACTTATCTCACACAGATGAGGGGAACAGATATGATAAAATGATTCATATGAAAGTATTTTGTAAACTATAACACACAAGTGAGGGCTTTTTCTATATCTTTCAGTATGATAGAAAGATGAATTGCAAGTATTATTGTAAGGTTGTGTTAATTTGAAATTAAGTTCAGCTGACTTAGCTTGTTTTCACATGTATAATGATGGTGTGGATCACTACACCCCTTGGGGGACCCTGAGACACTGAAGGAAGATGCAGCCTGTCTGGTCTTGAGAAACTGGAGTCAGAAAATATGCTGCAAACACGTGGGTGCTCAAAAGAACTTCCAGAGATTTGATTTTCATTCCCTGCTATTTCTAACCCAAAGAAAAAGGGCTCTCTGTCTTGTTCTTAATCCAGGACTTTTCTCCTGAGCAAGAGAGCTGATGCCTGCAGAACAGAAGTTTCTGCCATTTTATTTGTTTAAAAATGTTTGGCGCACTATAGCAAAGTAGAGGAACACTGGAAGCCTTATATGAACTGATGCATAATGGTGTAAGAAGAAAACAAAATACACAATGACTTACAATAATGGAAATTAAAATAAAATAGGTTAAAACTGGACACTATGCAATTAAAATGACCAAATTTAGCTCCAGAGAAAAGGAGAAAAAATATACATCCCTACCCTCTTTGTAGATGTGGAAATTTATGAGTGTAGAATATTACATATGTTATTAAGCACAGTTGATGTGTTGGTTGGTTTTGCTATTTTTCCTTTTTTGTGTCCCTTTTTATCTTTTTTACAAGGGATAGTTCATTGGATAGGGGAGATCTAGTTGGAAATAAAGATGATTTTGAAAAAAAAATAAACCAAAGATAGCAAAAAAACAAGATAATAAATAATAAAATATATCCTACAAAAGGAAAGATATTTTCTGAATACAAAAAAGTAACCCTCACCTTTTTTATGAAAAAGGGTCTGTGGTCTGTAAGGAAGGACAAAAATGCAGCTCTCAGGTGTGAATGTGAAGGAATTGTCACATGTCTGAACTTCTGGGAAGAGTATGCAGGTGAAATCCCCACTGCTGGTATTCCGTACTTCCACCAACTGACAAAAAGTATTGTCTTGAGCACAGCCTACAGACAGACAAGAGGTATTTTAGTTTTGAAAATTGCTTTTTTCTGACTGGCCCCTCATTTCTGACTCATTCTGTTCCTGGTCCAAAAGCCTTTCCCTGAAATTAGTTAATCCGTTAGTCAATTAACATTGGTAACACATATTTTTATAAATTAATTCTTTGATTTGATTGATTTGTCATCATTAAGTGCAAAAAGAATTTTCTAAAAATTGACCAATTGTCTGCTAGGAATTGTTTGGGCTACCCTGAACTCTATGCCAGGTAATTGGTAAAGGTAATTTCTTCAATCTATTTCATCTTAAGTTTACATCATCACATCAAGTTTGGGTAACCTTGGGGTTCCCCAAACTTTTTGTGGGTATGACCTGTTTTATTTTTAACTTTTTATTTCTTTGAACCTTTGAGATCAGTAAGGGAGGAGATGGAAGGTATTGTCTTCGGGGAGTTCCTGAGTGGGTGGGGAAGCCCAGGGATTCCCCATTAGCATTACCTTCCTCCCTTTGCCCTAATGTTCTAAAAGATGAAAGGAAGGATGGATTCAGGGGACATAGAGAAGCCCCCGTGGAACAGAGATAATAATAAACTACAATGAGTTAGAAGGAAAGCTGAGTGATAACTGCGGCTGCTCACATGCAATCAATCCAATTGCAACCTCTTATATCCTTAACAAATTACATTTTACATTATATTATTTGGAGTAGACAGATATCTTAGAATGGAAGCTCCATTATGGCACAGACATTGTCATTCATTTTTATATGGCCCCAATACCTAATATAGTTCTCTTTATTCAATCAATAAGTATTATAAAGTGCCCACTGTGTGCCAAACACTCTGCTAAGGACCAGGATACAAAAGAATGGCAAACAGCTGTCTCGGATTTCAAGGAACTCACAGTTCAATGAGGAAGATACATGAGAACAATTATGTACAAATAAGCTATATTCAGGATAAATTAAAAATAGGATGCTTAATATATAGTTGTTGAATTGATTTATTCAAGATTGGTATCACTTAGTATATGTTATTAAGATATTTAATTAAGTTCACTTTAGGACTTTATTGTTCATCATCTGGTAAATACCAATTTCATGTACTTTTGGAACACCTAGCTAGGATCTGAGGGGCACTGTGCTGAACATGGTGAGAATTTTTTAAAAAGATGTAGAAGTAATAGTTCCTATAGTCAAAGACCTTCCAGCCTAGTTGAAGGGATGGGAAAAAACTAACAATAAAAGGCATAACATGATATAGCCAATGTGTGCCATAGGAATTGAGAGGAAGGAGGAATCATTATAGGTCAGGATGATAATGGAGAGAGAAGGTAAGAGTTGATCTGGGTCTGGACAAAGGATAGGAAGTAGGAATGGCATTCTAGAGATTGAAGAGCAAAAGTGAGGGAGTGATATAACTGGCATTAGAACAAAACAGATGATAATTTCCTTGAGGGCAAAGGCCAAATTACATACTTGATCAACATAGTGCACTCTCACAGCAACTAATACAGGGATGAATACGGTTTAATTGGTCAATAAATACTTATTGAATTAAATCTTATACGTCTCACAATCAAGTCTGTGAATAAGCTAGTGATGTCTGATTGTACAATTGACAAGGGTCTCATTATATCTGAGATTTCTTACGAGAGAGACACCAGAGCTTTGCCTGCTGAGCTGAATATTGGAACCTGGAGAGACGGTATTGTTGGCTGGGCACAGTGCTCTTTCCATCTATAAGAACAAGTTTTGTGTCCACTGGGGAGAAGAGTTCCATTGTTGAATCTGAAAAAGAAAAACTGAGTTGAAAGGAAATTGTTTATGGACATTAAATTAAAATCATAGCATTTTCAGATAATACTTGTAAAGTATTTAAAACTGTACCTGGTGTATAGTAAGTTCTTAATAATTGCTTATTCTCTTCCCAGTTTAGAACTGGAAGGGACCTTGATCTATAGAGAATGTTGAACATCAAACAGAATGTTCAATCTAGAATCTGTCAAATAAGAAGCATTTTAAACATCAAGTAGCCAATAGAGTATTGGAGTTGGGATCCCAGGAAGTCCTTAGAATCCTGTTTTAGGCTTTTAGTAACTGTGTGATCCTGGGCAAATCACCCAGCCCCTCTAAACTTCAGTTTCCTTATCTTTAAAATGGGGATAATAATATCAGCTACTCCCTAGAGTGGTGATATTTGAGATAATACATACAAGGTGCTTTCTAAATCTTAATGAGCTATGTAAATACTATAATAATTATTATCATTATCATTGAATTATATGGATCTAAACCTAGATATCAGAGGCCATAAAGGGGCTAAGTGGTAGAGTCAAGATATGAATGTAGGTTCTCTATCTCAAAATCGATCATTCTTTCCATTGTTCCATATTGCCTATCAATTATTAAATACTTTTTATGTGCCAGACACTGTGTTAGGCACTGGGGATGTATGTATAAAAATCAAAATTCTGTTCCTCAAAGATCCCACAATGAAACTTATTAACAGGGAATGATAGAACACAGATTATTAAATCTGTAAGGCCATCTAGTTCAGTTCCTTTATTTCACAGTCAGAGAAACTGAGCCCCCAAAAAGATTTGAAAAAGTTACATAGACTAGACTTTCAGGGGGACATTTATGAGTACCAGTACAATTCTAGACAGTGTGTCTATTCACAGACTAAATGCATGTTTCTAAATGGGTGAGGAAACACCCAGAATCTTGGCAGTTATAAGATTGTTGTACTGGAAATGAGAGGCTCAAAAGGACCATAATGAGGTGGGTACAATGAGAGTGTCTAAGCTAGAGCCTTTTTTTGTTAAGACTTCTTTTCAATCTTTTATCTGCATAAAAAAATAGGTTAAGAGTATTAGCTAACCAATCCTAGGGCTTGACTCTCAATTCACACAGAGCCCAGATCTCAATGCTGTCCCTGACTTCTTTGGGATCTGTGTCAATCTTTCCCTGGAACACTTTTTATAAAACAGACTTATAAATATCAATTATTCAGTTAGTCATTCAATTCATATTTATTAAGTACTTTCAACATACCAACCACTATGCTTACTAACCTCACAAGAAACAACTTAACAAATGGAAATATACAACAATAAAAACAATACTTGAAAATAACTTGATTAACAGGGTCATATAATGTTGAGTTGATTCTCTAAAAAGACAGATTCTTAGAGTTAATTGGGACATAAAATGTGAGAACTGATAAGGGTCCTTAGAATATAGAATGTAAGAAAATAGTACATAGGATATTAGTGACAAAAGCATCCTTAGGACACAGAGTGTTAGAACACAAACTTCAAAATTTTGTCATTGAAAGTGTTCTTAGTTATTGGAATGTCAGAAAGTAGAATATCAGGGCCAGATGGGACTTTATTATTGTTGTTGTTTAGTCATTTCTGACATTTTGTGATATCATTTGAGCGTTTCTTGGCAAAGATACTAGAGTGGTTTGCCATTTTCTTCTTCAGTTCATTTTACAGATAAGGAAACTGAGGCAAACAGGATTAAGTGACTTGCCCATAGCTAGCTTCTAAAGTCACATTTGAAATCAGGTATTCTAGACTCTGGACTTTATCCACTGTCCCACTTAGCTGTCAAAAGGACAATTAGTCATGGGGTTACAGATTTGGAAGTAAAAAGGATTTTAGAGGCTATCTAGCTCAATTTCCTAATTTTACAGAGGAGGAAACTGAATCTCAGAAAGGTTGGTCCAGATTACAACACTAACTAGTAGCAAAGTCAGGACTAGGATTTCCATTTCCTGACTGACATGCCCAGTTCAGTCTTCCCTCCACTTCAAAAGGAGAAATGCAGCATTACCGTAAATTTCTAATACCTGTGAAATTGAGGGGGCAGAAAGATGAGCACAGTATGAATCAAAAGTTAATTCAAGAAGCTTGGTCTCTTGATTTTGAGTCAAATGTTCCACTTGAGATTGTCAAACACCGAATTTGTGTTTGCACCCTCAAAAATTATTACCACATGTTTTCTTTTGAAAGATGAGGCAAAAGCCTTCTTAGTTATCAAGATCCAGACTTGTATCTCTTCTTTGTTCTTCCCTCCCCTTTCCTCATGCCAGCCATCATCTACAGAGTGTTACCAATTTTTTGCATTGCTCCAATTATATGGGAGACCCCTCTACCTTTAGCAGAAACCCCTGAGGGGAAAATATGAGGAAGAAAATTGGGATAGTAGGCAAAAAAAATCAAAAAATGAGAAAGATTTCCCCCTTAATCACGTTATTATATTGAGACCCAGGAAAGTAATTGGCCAAGAAGGTGCAAAATTAGATTTTGTATTCTCCCCATCTTTCCTTCTCTAAGCCTCTGCCATCAAACTGCCAAATTGTCCACTTCCAAAGGAGAGAATGCTAAATAAATACAATAACCACTTCCCTTTTGTAAGGAAGGATTTTCCATCCAACATACTGTTGCATAGTTCATAGTTAAGGTCTCAATATTTAAATAGGTCATCTCAGGTATCTTTGAAGCACCTATCTCTTAAATGTTTGATCCATGCGCACTCACTGGCACTGTTGGCTACTTACTGCTAAGGAAAGCCTTTAGCTATATTTCTAGCTCTCATTCCCATGTAAGCTTCCAAAAGAAGAGATCAAGCAGCAGCAGATGAATCAAAATATTAATAGGATGCTTTTTTAAATTTTATTTTTTGATGGGATGTTTTTTTAGCCCACAGCAAGTTAATGTTGTCCTTAAGTCTTCACAACAACACAATGAGATAGGTACCCATTTTACAAACAAGAAAACTAAGACTAAAAGAAATTAAGTGGCCTACCCAAGGTCATACATACATATATAGGAAAGGCTACATAATGTAATAGTAATTTCTATTACATAAAAGGCATAAATGTTGTTCCCTCCCCCCTAAGAATCAAGTCTATATGCATGAAAAATCCAGTACTAAACTATGATTACCTGATATTGGTGGAGTAACTGATCCTTGAGCTGCATCCCGGCTACATTCTGTAGCCTTTACCCCAGTATTTACATCTGAATCTGGAAAAAAAGAGAAATCAGTCACTCTGGTTCCACGTTGGAAGCAACAAGAATAAGATGTCTAAACCACCAACTGAGACATTAGTTTTACCAGTCAGGTGGCATAATAGACAGAACACTAGGCCTGGAGCTAAAAAGGCCTAAGTTCAAATCCAGATTTAATTACTTTTTGTTTTGTGGTCCTGGGCAAGTCACTAAATTTGGCATGCCCTAGTTTCCAGAATTAAAAAAAAATTGGGATCATAATCAAACCAACCTTACAGGACAAGTATTAGGATCAAATGACTTAACAATATAAAGTACTTAGCACAGTGCCTGGCACATAGAAGGTGCTTAACAAATGCTTGTTCTCCTCTTCATCTTCCCCTTTCCTAATAATAAAGGTCAATCAACAAACATTTAATTAAGTGCTTGTTATGTGTCAGGCATTGTACAAAGTATTGAGGATTCAAAGAAAGTAATGCTTTCAATCAGTATATCCAACTTTACATCAATATATTCATGGATCTTTGCAATATATTCCAGGAATAGTTCTGAGTCACATACAATGAGAAGGGAAATTAGGGAAGTAAGATAGAACAAGTAGAAGAATTGTGGACTTTAAGTCAGAAAGACAGGGTTCGTTTTTTTACATGCAATCAATAGGCATTTATTAAGTGCCCACCATAAGCCAGGGCTTCAAAGATTATTTGACTCTGAGCAAGTCAATTAATTTCTCTGACTTTCAGTTTCCTCAGTTTCCAAAAAAGGGGATTATAATAGCACCTTTTTCAGAGAGTTTAATTTGTGAGGATCAAATGGGATGCAATACATAAAATGTTTTATAAATCTATTATGTAAATGTTAATTTTTCCACCAAAGGCATTGGATGGCTGAACCATCTATCAATATCAAGTCAGCTAGTGAGGATTTTACTTGGCTGTTATATGATGGACCTGGCTGGCAAAGGGGCACAAAAATGTTTGAGAATGATCTGTGAGTTTTGCTTTCTCTCTGATCTTTGAGAGGAATGGTTATTAATAACCAATATTGTGGGAAGATTCAAAGGTCTCCATTTTTTTCTAAATTCCTCATTTTAAAAATTCAGGCATTTTGAAAGACTTTCAAAGGTTCTTTTGAAAGGTAAGGATCCCTTAAGGAGATTGTATTAACTTTTCTCATCTCTGTCAGATCCCACCTAACCCTAAGAGGAATTTCATCCAGCATGGGGAAGCTCATTGTGTTCTATTCAAGCTTGAGTGGAGAAACATCCTTCTGTCTAGCTAGCCCAAGTAGAGATAATTTCCTACTCAACTTCTTATTGAACATCTAAAGGTATAAAAACTGTGAGCCGGTTGCCCTCTTGTCTTTTGTCTAAGATAGACTGCCAAATGATCATCCTTTATTAATAACCTGTTGGTTTTATTAATAAAATTATTTAATTACCCAGAAACTGTCTCTTGAACCTTTTAAAATATCATATCTTCCTTCTAATATTTCAACAAAAAGAGAAACTTCTTTCGGTTCCATTGATGTGGGTTAAAGATTCCTTTCTAATTCCCAGCCTCCATGAATACCAATGGGAGATAGCTGGGCTGTCCCAGCCCCCCACTCTAATGATCTGCTCAGGCTTTCCCAACCCCCAGCACAAACAGTTCCTTATCTAAAAACCCATTGAATTCTATTCAATTCTAACCCTGGCCAAAACCTGTCAGGAGCCAACATAGGACTCCATTCACCTTCAAGATTACCAAAAGCCCCATTATAAAAAGGGGAACCCTGGAGCCCACTCTTTGCAGGAGCTCCAAACATGGCATCCTTAAATCGGCCTGCCAAGGGTTCCTGTCCGCTCAGCACCAGCCTGGCCCTGGCATCTTTCTACCTTTACCCTTACTTCCAAACCCCAAATAAACCTCTTTTATTAATCTAGGTTTTCGGGTCTGTAAATTCCTTTACAGGGGACTCTTGTGCGGCTACTAGACCTCATTTAATTCTGTATCCTTGCACTGAATCCAAAGGGGTTGCAGGGGAGCTCTATTTGACTCTCTGTACCCTGAAACTGCCACTAGACCTCAATTAACCCTAATTTCATCTAGGTACCCCTTACCTAACTCTCATCATCATCTCTGTGAGCATGAAAAATATCTGCTACTAACTTAAACATAATTGAGAAATAATAGATATTACTCAGATCCAAGTCTACCACATTATATAGTATCTTTCTTTTGTATCTGAAAAATAATGAGAAAAAGGGAAAAGATTCTTTCTTCTTAGAACCAAAACATTAGGATATAAGAAACTCTTCCTATATTCTCTAGCACCTTTATTGACCATGTAATGTGATTGGAAGGAATCCTGGGCAAAGCCCTTTGGATTGCAACTATCATATTAAAAATGCAAATCTACTAGTGCCTGGAATCTGGGGTGTGCTAGAGTCTGGAGATTGGCCTCCTTAGAATGAATTGCTTAATTTTCTATGCAAGCATTTATACCTTGGAAATCTACAGTTGCTGTAATTTATTGTTTTATTGATTTTCTAGATTTAAGAAGGTCCAAATACAATTCTTCCTTTGCAACAACAACAACAACAAAATTCAGTTCTGCACATATATATTGTACCTAGGATATACTATAAGATATTTAATATATATGGGAATGGCTGCCATCTAGGGGAGGGGGTGGAGGGAAAGAGGGGAAAAATTCGGAACAGAAGGGAGTACAAGGGATAATGTTGTAAAAAAAATTACCTATGCATATGTACTGTTATAATTATAAAATAAATAAAATAAAATAAGATAACTATCAATAATAAAAAAAAAAAAAAAGAAAGTAAGGGAGAATATGTTAATAACAAATTAAACTTAAAAGTATGTTATCTGCATTTTTTTCAGAGAACTACTGCCTGAGATATACGTTAAGCTATTAGTAGAAAACACCTTGGCCTTTAATATTGGGAGTCTGCCAAAGATGAGGTCTGCCAAGAATAGGATATCCCAGAGGCACTAGCAGAGGGATGGGGGGGGGGGGGTTAGCCAGGAGCCAAGGAGGAAGAATCCACTTGGGATTCTATGAATGCTGATGGGGGAGGTAAGCAAGCTTCAAAGACAGAGACACAGGGCTAAAGTGATGGTTCTTAGTCTTCTTTGTTCTGCAAATCCCTTTTAACAGCAACAACAAAAAAAATGCCTTTGTGAAAAACTAGAGTAATTCAATACACTAGCCACAATATTCTTTTAGATTTATTAGTTAAGTGCTTACAACAACTAAAATGATAAAACTATAATTAATATTATTTATTATTGCAAAGAAAATATGTGTAACACAATTGGGTAATTATTTATTGGTTAAGGACTCATTGGAGAATGTTTAGTCCGATCCCCATGGACCATTGGGGAATACTTGAACCACTGGGCTAAAAAAAGCCCTAGGGTCCTCACAATTTTACTCAGAGCTTCAGGCCTGACTCACCACATAAGCTATCATCTCTCCCATTGGCTTTAAGTGAGAACAGACAAGGGATATTGATGCTAAAAGCAAAATGACTCTTTATTGTTATGTCTACTTTAGTAATGGGGGCAACTGCTAATAAGTACAGTTCTTATCTCCCTGTTATTTAGTAAGTGGACAATTTCTCCTACCCAGTTCCTTTCTTGTGTTTCCAAATCCCTTTTAACTTTGATGTTTTATCTGTTAGATAAGCAGAGGCCCTCCTATTTCATTGGCTCTGATCCTTGAAGTGAACAGAGTATTCAATGTAGACATCTAGGCTTATACATGCAAAATTTAATAAATGCATTTGACCCCTCACATAATAAACATGTTAATGATGTTATTCTATGGCAAGTGGAACACTAATGTTTATGAAGAACTGAAAAAAGTAAAATGTAGAAGGCCACAAAAAAGTTCATGATGGGATGAGCAAGATGAAAAACACAACCAATTAAGAACAGGACTAAAAGATGTCATGAATGAATTGTATAATTTGAAGAGAGGAAAGATTGTTCCTGTGGCAACAGTGAAAGATGACAAATGAACAACCAGAGTCCTCAGCTGTTGATCTCATAATTCCAGGGAAATTAAAGAAGATCTTCAGAACACAGGGTGGGCAGATGAGGACAAGTTGTGATTACTATAATTGCAGGGTATATTCAAAACAATCTATTTGAGTATTGGTCCTTTCACATAAAGCTCACCTTTCCACAGATAAACCTCCTGGAAACTTGTAAAGAGGCTTGTGACTTCTTCAAAAAGCTCTGAATCTGAAAAGAAACCAAAATAAAATTTCAAAAAGTTCAAATTGGTCTTCACCTTCATCCTTACCCTCAAACACATTCTCATCCTCATCATCTCCATCACCATAACATCACCAGCATCTCACAAATCAACTAAGGAAACCTATACCTGAACAGGAACTCTGTATAGCATCCCTGACAAGTATTGGACTGCCTTCTGGGTTAGTGGGCTAACCCTTACTATTGTTGTTGTTCATTTGTCTCATTGCATCCAATTTGTTTTATTGCATCTCTGTGACCCCATTTGGGGTTTTCTTTGCCAGAGATAGTGGCTTGCCAGTTTGTTTTCCAGTTTTTCACTTTACAGATGATGAAAAAAATAATAATATTTTATGGACAACTTAAACAGGGCAAGCGCTCACAAGGTAGTCAGAAAAAGAGATATGAAGAACTCTCAAGGTGTATTTTAAGAACTTTTAATTCAATCTGGCACAGAACTGCCCAGTATGATGTGCTCTCATTAGAGAAGCACAGAAGATGCTGTGCTCTATGAGCAAAGCAGAATTAAATTACCCAAAAGAAACATGAGATGCACAAAATTAGAGAAACTATCCCAAATGTTAATATAAACTATTTCTGTCTGACATGTGGCAGACCATTCTGAGCTCATATTGGTCTGACCAGCCACAGTCAGACATACTGCAACTCAACTCTAACATAATAATATCATTTTGGTCTTCTTTGAGAATGAAATACAACCACCAAACAACCAACAGATGGTGAAACTGAGGCAGAGAGGATTAAATGACTTGACCAGGCTCACACAGCTAGTAAGTGGCTGAGGTCAGATTTGAAATTCACAAAAAGGAATCTTCCTGATTTTAGGCATGACAACTCCATCCACAGCATCATTATGAGGAAGAGTTAAATCTAAGCGTGGTGGAGTTGAAATGCTGTGGTATAATGATCAAGGGCACCAATAAGATATATTTTTAAAATTCCATTTAACAATCTTCCAGTGAATTTCACTGAAACATAGATCTGGAGCTGGTAGCGATTTCAGAGGCCATCTAGTGCAACTCTTGTTTTATAGGAGAGGTAAGAGGAACCAAAGAAGTTTAAATAAGTAGTCATATGTGTAGTAAGCATGAGGGTAAAATTCAAACCTGGGACCTCTAATTCAAAAGTCAGTTCCCTTTGTATCTATGATACAGTTTGTATCATGTTTTTAGTTAATGCTAGAAAATGATATATATATATATATATATATATATATATATATATATATATATATATATATATAAAACATTGCTATATATTATATATCTAAAACATACTATTCTACTAGTAAAATACAAAATAAAAATATACTAAATATTTAGTATATAGCATATTTTTATTTTGTATTTCACAATTATAGTATATTTTAGCTATACAATAATAACAATCACCTCTGGCTTTTACCTAGTACTTTCCTTATAAAATACTTTGCAACATGTCCTCTTTGACCAGTGACATTGGCCTTCTGGCTGTTCCATGAACTAGATACTCCATCTCTTGGCTCTGGACATTTTCGGCTATTCTCCAAACCTAGAATGTTCTCCTTCCATTATTCTGACAACTGACCTTCCAGCCTCAAGTCCTGATGAAAATCTTATTTTCTACAAAAAACTGTCTTCAAACCCTCTTAACTCTAGCATCTTTCCTCTATTAACTATCTATTTGTCCTGTATATAGCTTGCTTTTTATATACTTGTTTGCATGTTGTATACTCCTTAAATTTTTAAACTCCTTGAGGGCAGAGAAAGGTTTTTGCCTCCTTTTGCCTAATATACAATAGTATTTGTGTGTGTGTGTGTGTGTGTGTGTGTGTGTGTGTGTGTGTGTGTGTGTGTCACTATTGGTGTTAAGTGATTTGTCCAGGGAAATGTTAAGTATCTTGAGGCCAAATTTGAACTCAGGTCCTTCTGACTTTAGGGCTAGTACTCTATTCACAGCACTATTAGCTGCCCCACAATAAGTGTTTAATAATTGTCAGCATAGTGGACGGAATGTTGGGCTTGAAGTAGGAAGATTCTTCTTCTTGAGTTTAAATCCAATCTCAGACACTTATGAGCTGTGTGACTCTGGGCAAGTCCTGGCACCCTCTTTGCCTTGATTCTTTATCTATAAAATGAACTGGAAAAAGAAATGACAAAACACTCCAATATCTTTGACAAGAAAACTCCAAATGGGGTCACAATAGTTAAGACACAACTGAAATGACTCAACAACAACAATAACAAAGAAATGTTGATTGAATAATGATTGGGTGACCTTGGAAAAGTATTTCTTTTCTTTGACAGATAGATTGATCATCACACATGCTCTTTATAAATCCTACAGGAGACAGAGAGGTGTTATTATATCAATTTTAAAGATGAGAAAAGTCAGGTCCATAGAAGTGACTTGACCAATAACACATACTTATGAAATAATGTTTCTGGAATTCCAGCCAGGTCTTTTCCCATGACTCCCACATTATCTCTCCTGTTCCTTTCATCAAAGTACTTTGAAAAAATCAAATTAGAAGGTTCTCTGCTCCTAAAACGTATTCTGAGCTATTACTAGCTCTTCTTTCAGCTGCTGCTAATTTCCATTATGCAGTAGTCTACTTTACATGAGTAAGAAGGCAAATATGGTCTCTGAGTCACTCAAACCAAGCCTTTTCAGAGAAGTGTCTATAACAGATTGTTTATTAGCACAAACTGCTTTGAACCAAAGACAGACCACATTTTCATGGCAAGCTCTCCTGGACAATAAAGCGGAAGATAATTTTAGATGCCATTCTTAGAGGCAAGTCTGAAAGAGAAGGAAATATTAATGACCAAACAATAATACAGTAACTCCATTTCATCCATCCTTACTTCTCAATTCCTTCCTTCTTTTGTAGATAGTTTTCCTCCTTTCTAGATTTGAGCTCCTTGACAACAGGGACTGTCTTTTACTTCTTCTTGTGTCCCTAGCACTTAACATAGTGCCTGGCACATGTGAAGCTTAATAAATGTTTATTCACTGACTAATATTCTAAAAGCGTTCTCTGTGTGGCTTTAAACAAGTTGCATCATTTCTCTGGGGTTCATTTTCTTCATTTGCTATAAAAGGACTAATAACTTACAATATTCTTTCTAACTCTATTATTAATTATAATTATACTAGATTAATGGCAGCTATGTGCCAATGTGTGTGTGTGAATGCAGGCCTAGAGTCAGTAAGCCCTGAGTCTGATCTCACACATTTTCTACCTGTTTATCCTGGTCAAATCACCTGACCATATTACCTAAGTTTCCTCATTTGTAAAATGAACTAGAAAAGGATGACAAATCACTGCGGTATCTTTGTCAAGAAAACTCCAAATGAGATCATAAAGAATTAGACAGAACTAAAAAACGACTAAACAATAACATAATAGGCTAATTTAAATAGAATATATTAATAATCTATCATAATTCTGATTCAATGAAGATGTGTTTCCTGAGTCCTACAATCAGAAATGATCTTTCCATATGTGCTTCCTGTGATTCCTTTTCCATGCTTCACTCCACATTATATCACTGCCACAAAATTGTAACAAATAAATGAATAAACAATGATTTACTATGTAGGAGGTTCTGAAAAACAGAGACTACATAGGATATAAGTCCTGCCCTCAAGGAGTTTGTGGTCTATAAAGGGATAACACCCACACAAACAGCTATAGTTAACAATGTTACATTAAGTACATCAATGAGTTCCAATACAGAGTCCTACTTGTTTAGTAACTGAAAGAATAGCAAACACAAATGAAGGGATTCAACAGATAAAGAAGGAAGAACATTCTATGCACAGAACACAGCCTGGGCTGATCCAATTTGGCTGTAACCTAGAGCGAAGCAGAGAAGCAATATGATCTGAGTTTGGAAAGGTTGGTTCTAGCTGGTTCTAAAGAGCTCTGAAAGGTCATAAAATATGAACCTTCTTCAGGAAGCAATTTTGTTGTTATTCAATCTTTCAGTTGTGTCTGACTTCATGACATCATTTCTGGTTTTCTTAACAAAGATACTGGAGTGATGAGCCATTTCTTTCTCCAGCTCATTTTTCAGAAGGAAACTGAGACAAATAGTATTAAGTAACTTTACCAAAGTCATGTAGTTAGTAAGTATCCAAGGCTGGATTTGAACTCAGATCCTTCTGATTCCAAGGTTGGCTATCCAGGGAACTACTGAGACTACAATTATCTGATATGGAAATATAAAAAATTAATATAATTGTCATTTGAAGAATGGATTTGAAAAAGGAGAAAGATTCACAAGAAGGCTATTGCAATTGTCCAAGTTGGCAGTAGTGAGGGTCTGAACTAGGGTAGTAGTTATAGGAAAAGGGAGGGTATGATAGTTACAAGAGACATTATAATCAAACTGCTAAGATCCCATATAAGATCCTCAAAATGTGAGAAGCAAAGATGAGCCACAGTTAAGGTCAAAATAAAAAATGTGGTAGAATGAATTAATCATGATGCCATAGATAGGGATAGTAAAGTCAACTGGTTAAGAAGACAAGACTTGGTTGTAGACACACTGAGTCTGAAGTTCCAGGCAGATCATCCAAACAGAGATGTTCTGGAAGCAGTTTTAAATATGAGAATCCATGGGTCTGG
The DNA here is from genome assembly GCF_048593235.1 of Sminthopsis crassicaudata. Taxonomy (NCBI): domain Eukaryota; kingdom Metazoa; phylum Chordata; class Mammalia; order Dasyuromorphia; family Dasyuridae; genus Sminthopsis; species Sminthopsis crassicaudata. The sequence continues at coordinate 97,229,177 of NC_133617.1, forward strand.
AGAAGTCAGTATCACACATGCAAGTTAGAATACTCCATATCAGATTCATAGGAAGTGACAGTAAAAGGATAAGAAAAATATGATTATTAATATAGAAGAAAGTTGTCTGGCAGCAGTACAAAGTATAGATTGAGGAGTAGAGGGAATGGACCTAAAAAACCAGTGAGGAACTTAATGAATATAGGGGATTGTAATAAGAGCAAAGAACAGGGTGATAATAGAGGGAAGAGGGAAGAGGAAGGAGGGGAAAGATATAAGAAGATTCATAAGCAAATAGACTAGAGCTAGAAGCGTTCTTAGAGAAAATCTAGTTCACAGTGTGTGGGTGGGTGTGTGGGTGTGTGTATGTATGTCAGACTCCTTTGCTGATATAGTAAAACTAATGAACCTTTTCCCAGAAGAATGTCTTAAATGCATAAAATAAAATATATACAGTTAAAAAGGACATCAAAGTCAGTGAAAATAAAGATGTAATTTTGTTCCCATTCAAGTACATGAAGCCTTTGAAAACTGTACATATACTTTGTTGAGAGACACATAGACCCCACATTAAGAACCTTGAATTACTCCAATCCAATTTTCTCATTTGTAAAATGAGAAAATTGAAGTCCAGAGAGGTGTATTGATCTTTCTAAAGTCACACAGATCATAAATGTCAGAGGTAGGATCTGAATAAAAGTCCTCTAACTTCAGATTCAGCATACTGTGCTACATAAGTGTGAAAATTATCACCAAGTTTTCAGACATGAGCTATTGGTACAGTGGAGGAAAATACTTAAAAGTCAGAGGAGGGACAGAATTAGAGAAAAAGAGAAAAGGCTCATATACATTGAATTTGAGGTATCAGTGATTCATCCAAGTAGAGAAATCTTAGAGAGAGGTGAAAATGTACGACTTTGCACTCTGATGGGAACTCAGGATTAGAGATACAGAAGTATGTCTAGGAGGAAATGTATGGAATGGAGAAGAGAGAGAGATGAAGGAAGAAGAGAGGAGAAAGGAGGAGAGGAGAAAGAATAGAGAAAAAGGAGAAGACAAAAGACAAGAGAAGAAGGGAAAGAAGAGGAGAAAAGGAGAGTGGAGAAGAAGACAGGAGAAGACAGGAGAAGAGAAGAAAAAAGAAAAGAGGAGAGAAGAGGAGTGGAGAGAAGAGAAGAGAAGAGAAGAAGAAAGAAGAGGACAGGAGAAGAGAGGAGAGAAAAGACAGATGTGGGAAGAAGATGGAGAATACAGTAAAGGATATAAAATAAGAATGATGAGAGAGGTCAGAAGAGAAGCAGAGGCATTTGAGGTTTCTGAAGATAATGGTGCAGACAGCATGCAGGAGGTGGGGTGGTGGTAATTAATCAGCCCTATCAAAATTGGAGTAGAAGTCAAAGAGAATGAGAATTGAGAAAAGGTCATTGCATTTGATTAGTCACTTGCTAGGATTCTTACAAGGTGCTTGTTAGGTTCTTACTAAGTACTAATGAGATAATGAGATATTAGGTTCTTACTAAGTGCTAAGTTGGTACTTGACAATTCTCTACTTCAGCCTTTACTGGGAGTTTAAACCCCTTCAAACTCCTGGGGAGGAGTTTGCATGCTTAGGAGGAGCAAGTTCATTGGTTGAAGTAATTTTTCCCAGAAGCCCTTGCATTATCCCACACCCATTCTCTGGGAGGATAAAAGAGGGCAGCACTCGAGAGTCTGAGAGTCTTGTCTGGGCCAGACTTGAGGCAGCTCTCTGGAGGGAGAGAAAGAGTCTCTACACGAGGTCAGAATTGGTTAATGACAGCAGATCTCCTCCCAGAGAGCCATCTGTAGTTTCTGGAGACAACAGAACATTACAGGTGCTAAGTCAGTGGAATGGATATAATTATCTAATTTGGCATGGCACTTAATAATTCTCTAGTTCAGTAATGTACTTACTAAAATTCCATGAGATTCACACCTTTAAGAGAGCATAATTCTAAGGAGCTCCCACAAGCCCAAGGAGCACCCAAAAGCCCACTCTTGGAGGCAGAATCTGATTCCCACACTCTAGGAGATTCAGAGTCAAGATTTCATTCCAACTTCGACGTTTGTGCTGGCTGGAGACACTCAGACGAGAGCCTTCGGGAACCAAAGAGAGAGAGAGGACTCTAAGAAAGCTAGCAGAGCCCCAAGTGAAGGAGACAAGGCTTGAAGGAGAAAATAAAGGATCTGGAGATAAGATTTGGAAAGAGACAGTAAAGGACTTTAACTCCTGGCTGCATTTTGGGATTATTGAACTGAAACTAAAATGAAGGCTGCCTCCAGAATGTCCCCAAGAAACTTACCCCTAAGAGAATGGATTATATTTTAGACAAGCAACACACAGTCACTTTAGGAAATTTCATTTTTAATTGAATACTTCCCCAGATGTCCAGATAAAACACACCTCCTCATTTCTTCAGTTGTATTCAATTTGGATTTCTTTGATTTCTCCACCATACCAGGCACTTCACCCAGTTACCCACACCTTTTCAGCTTTCTTTTGTGTGTATTGGATTGTAAACTCCATAAAGTCAGGAACTGTATTTTTTTCATGTCTGTATCCCTGATGCTTAGTATGGTACTTGGCAAATAGTAGCCAATTAATGTTTATTGATTATTAACACTTATTAACTGTTGGACCATTGGCACTTCTTTTCATCTGAAAAATTTTTATGTGACCTTGAATATATAGGTATTTAAAACAGATATACAAATCAAACATTTACTAAAAATAAACCATAATTTTGTGATCCCCACATACATTTATAAGATCCTTTATGATGTCATGAATGTGGAGGTAAGATGCTGAGGATACTCTGCGTGGTCCTAAGACCAATTGATGGAAGTTCCAGGATTTGGGAGTTGGAGTTAGATATCATTTAATATAAGGAGAAACTTCTTCATAATTAGAGTTTTATATTAATGGGACTAGGTTGACTGCAAAGGGAACGATCTTCCATTAATGTTGGGAGATTGCTATAGAAGAAGTTTTTTGAAGTCTTTCAACACTTCTTGTGACTAGATTTCCTTATATATAAGCAGATGCATAGATGAAAAACACACTTGTATACTCTTTATTTAAAAAAATGAGACCTGTCTGAAGCTTCTATTTGTTCAATATTACAAAATTTGTTTTTTTTTTTAAATTCATCTAGCTCTGATACAGTCCTCAACACATTTGTGCCAAAGTTTTTTTTCTTATCAATTTTAAACTATTGTGAACATTGGAGGACATTTAATCTGCATATTTGTCATTCATTTCCATTTGAAGATAACATCAGGAATGAGTTTTTTAAAGTCCCAGAGCTTTTTCTTAGAAATAGGAATGATAGTGAAGCCAAAAGCAAATACTTAAAAAACCAGAGAGGTTTTCCATTGGAAAAGTCAGGAGATACTGGCAATGGGTTTCATATATTAGTCCAACCACAGAAGTCAAACATAATGCATGACATGAGAAAAGCAAAAGTGCCAAAAGTCTCAAACCCTAAATTTTAAAAAGCAGCTTATTTTCTATATGAGTTCTAGGTTCTCACTCTATATTAACCAAGATTTGATTTACATTTTCAATATCAAAATCTCCAAGTTGGAAGTAATTTCTAAGAAATCAAGAATATTTCCTTCCCAGAATCTAGAAGTATTCCTGGCCCACAGTAGGCACTTAGTGATTATAGGTTGCTTATCAGTTGATTGATTTCTACCTTTTGAAGATCCCAAACAAAGGCTTGATGATCACTTGTTGAGTATGTTATAATGAGAATTCCTTTCATGTATGAATTGAACTGGATGGCTATTAAGATCCCTTGTGACTTAATTTTTAAATTCTTTGAGTCTGTGATGAATGAATCTCTTCTATCACCTTTCTGATGAATAATCAGCCAGCATTTGTGGCCTCTACAATGGAGAATTTATTCTATCTTTACAAAATACTAGTTTCTAAGATGTTTTACTAATCAAAATTTGACTACCTACAGGTCTCCCATTGATCTTATTTCTACTCCCTGAGCAGAATAGAGCAAGTAAAATCCTTCCACATCAGCCCTTCAAAAACATGAAGACAGTCATATTTTTCCTAATTCTTCTTACTTTCTCCCTCCATTATTCATCCTATTTTTTTCAATGTTCACTGTAATCTCCATATGAGTGTTGTATCTCCACAGAGCTGCTGTGTGGCAAGAGTTTAAATTTTTATTTAAATGTTATTTTTTATCAAAAAAGTTTTCTTATATCTAATGATTTCTCATTAATCACTTGAACTGATGATAGCCTCAGTCCTTCCTCTGTGCCAAAATTCAATATCACCAACCATTTAAAACTGGAAGTTCCATAAGCATCTCAAAAGTACCATGAGGAAATGTCATTCATTTTCTTTTTTCTGACCTATTCTACAGAACTGCCCTTTTTCTACCTCTCTTCCAGTTTCTCAGATTCACAACATGTGTCATCCCTACTTTTGCTCACCCCATATAATCAATCATTTGCCAAATCTTTTCATTTCTAGCTCCTTAGCATCTCCTGCTTTTAACCCTTCTTTCTCCTTTCATAACCATCACCTTAAATATAGCTCTCATCACCTTTTGTCTGAATTATTGCAATGGCCTTCTAACTATTCTTTCTATCTCAATTCTTTCCTCTCTCCAATCTACCTTAATAAAAGTGATTTTCATTTTTTAAAAAGTGACTATAGCACTAGCTAAATCAGGAGGATCTGAGTTAAAATCTGATTTCAGACACTTAACAGTTCCTAGCTGTGTGGGCTTGAGCAAGTCACTTAACCCCAATTGCTTCAGGAAAAAAAAAGTGATTATATCACTGCCTTATTCAATTAATTCCAGTAACTACCTACTGTTTCCAAGATAAGATGCCAAATCCTCTATCTGGCTTTTAAAGTCTTTCATGATTTGCCCCTAACTTACCTTCCCAGTCTCATTATACATCATTCCCTTTCCTACAATCTATAATCCAGGCCAAATGGCCATCTCGGTGTTCTTTACACACCACATTCCATCTAACTTCAACTACATTGCAGGGTTCATCCTCCATGCCTAGGATAATCTCCCTCCTCATTTCTACCTCACAGAATTCCTGGTTTTCTTCAAACCTCAGCTTATGTATTACTTTCTACAAAAGTAATTGTTTCTTAATTAAAAATTAAATATAACAAATAAATGAATGAATGAATGAATGAATAAAATTAGATAGAGAGATAATTAAAAGTTTCTTAATAGTCTCAACTTGAAGTTACTTCATTCTGGAATGATCTTTATATTGAATTACCTTGGATTCATCTTGTATTTATACTGTATAAATTTATATACTTATGTTATATTATATATATATTTATATACTTCCATCCATGGGATATAACTTTCTACATTCTTGACTACAGGGATTGCCTCTTTTTTGCATATAGAAGACAGTAGGCACTTAATAAAGAGTTTTTGCTAACTTTTTTCCTTTTAACCAATTAATTAAGGTGGATCTCAGAATTAATCAGATCTATGGCCTTTTTTCTTATTCATCTCTAGTTTTCACACAATCCATCTAGACTTGAATTCCTAGAGGGATGGATTAGAGAGAGGAAAGAATTGAGACAAGAAAACCAGTTAGAAGAGGAGGAGTAAATCAAGACCTCCATCAGATCATGTGCCTACTGTCTTATATTTCACTTGTGTCCATGGTGATGTCAAACATGCACCCTCCATTCAATAATGAATATTCATATAGTTTGTCAGAGCCTTCACATATCAGTGATTCTGAGCACCTGTAAGTAATTCTCCAAACTCCATTCCCCATCCTTCATTTCCTATTCTCATCCCCCTCAAATCTCTTACCTCAAAGTTTCAACCAAATAACCACCTGCCTTTCTCTCATGTTCTCTGGAATGTCTGTTCCAAAGGCAACCATCTTCTTAAATTAGCCAGCCAAGTGAAAACTGAGAAAGAAAATTATAGACCAATCTCCCTGATGAATATTGATTCTAAAATCTTAAATAAAATATTAGCAAAAAGACTACAGAAAATCATCCCCAGCATAATACACTATGACCAAGTGGGATTTATACCAGGAATGCAGGGCTGGTTCAATTTAGGAAAACTATTAGCATAATCAATATCAATAACCAAATTAACAAAAAACATATGATCATCTCAATAAATGCAGAAAAAGCATTTGATAAAATCCAACATCCATTCCTACTAAAAACACTTGAGAGTATAGGAATAAATGGACTATTCCTTAAAATAAATAAGGAACATATATTTAAAACCATCAGTAAACATCATATGTAATGGCGATGAACTGGAACCTTTCCCTGTAAGATCAGGAGTGAAACAGGGTTGCCCACTATCACCATTACTATTCAATATAGTACTAGAAACACTAGCATTGGCAATAAGAGCTGAGAAAGAGATTCAAGGAATTAGAGTAGGTAATGAGGGAATCAATCGGGATATCACTCTTTGCAGATGACATGATGGTATACTTAGAGAACCCCAAAGACTCTGCTAAAAAGCTATTAGAAATAATTCAGAACTTTAGCAAAGTTGCAGGATACAAAATAAATCCACATAAATCCTCAGCATTTTTATACATCACCAACACAATCCAACAGCAAGAGATACAAAGAGAAATTCCATTCAAAATAACTGTTGATAGTATAAAATATTTGGGAATCCATCTACCAAAGGAAAGTCAGGAATTATATGAGCAAAATTACAAAACATTTGCCACAAAAATAAAGTCAGATTTAAATAATTGGAAAGACATTAAGTGCTCTTGGATAGGCCAAGTGAATATAATCAAGATGACAAAACTCCCTAAACTAATCTATTTATTTAGTGCTATACCAATCAGACTCCCAAGAAACTATTTTAATGACCTAGAAAAAATAACAACAGAATTCATATGGAAAAATAAAAGGTCGAGAATTTCAAGAAAAGTAATGAAAAAAAAATAAATGAAGGTGGTCTAGCTGTACCTGATCTAGAACTATATTATAAAGCAGCAGTCACCAAAACCATTTGGTATTGGCTAAGAAATAGACTAGTTGATCAGTGGAATAAGTTAGGTTCACAGGGCAAGCTAGTGAATAAAAATAGCAATCTAGTGTTTGACAAACCCAAAGATCCTAACTTTTGGGATAAGAATTCATTATTTGACAAAAACTGCTGGGAAAATTGGATTCTGTATGGACTAAGTAGATTCAATTTTTGTACTTGTTAAAATTAAACATTAAAATTTTGTATTAAATTAGAAAGAAAACAAAGGAATCCCATCTGAGATTTAAACCCACCTCTCCCATCCAGTGCTTTTTCTTCACGTACTATTTGGCCCCTCTTCTTATAATGAGATAATGGATATGAGTGCTTTGTAAAGTCTAAAACACTGTGTCAATGTAAATTTATGGGTTCTTCTCCTCCTTGCAGTGTCTAGTAGAATCTGAACCTCGCTGACTAATGAGGCATCTTAATAACTGGGGTGAAAGCCAGCACCTGAGTTGCTCTGGAGGTCCATGTTGGTCTGGGCAACCAAATAAGCCATCATTCAACTCTATGTCCTCTATTCACTTATCTGCCTAGAGGAAATTTTGCTCTTTATCTTCCACTAAAAGACCTTCTTTTTCAGAGGAAAAAAAAAATCCACATCAGCTATTTCACAGCTCTCCATTTTCAACCTTGTCAAGTTTCCCAGTCCTGATGCATAAACCAGAAAATACACTCTGGGTCTAATAATTCATTATGGATGTCATATCCAGAAATATATCTAAACCTTTATTCATAGCCTTTGCCTGCACCATCTCTTGGGGGAAATGAGTAACAGATGCTTGCTACCTACTGTGTAAACAAGTAGTCCATTTTCTTTATCTTAAACTTCCCCATTTGAGCTCCATGGAGTGCTGTCTACTTTTATTATTCTGTGATCTCCAAACAATATAGCATAGGAATACACTTATGTAGCATAATAAATGTCTTTAATTGCAAAGATGAGGTTAAAATTCTAAGTTCTATTAAACTAGGGATTCTTAAATTCAGATCATGAATTTAACAAAAAAAAATTAATTATTGCATTTCAATAGAATTTGTTTTCCTTCTAATCCTGTCTTTAATTTTTTTCATTAAAAACATTATTCTGAGAAAAGTCTACTCCAGGACACACAAAGAGGCAAAAACTCCTGAGCTAGATTTTATTGCCCCAAATATAGGATGAGATTTCCACAAAAGGAAATGTACATACACACACACACACACATGCACACACACCTCTCAATATAAACATAGGAAAATCTGACTGCTTCTAGGTCTTTAGTTTTTTCATCAGCACTTTGCTAAGATGCTTCCTTAGAGTATGCAGGTGACTCCATGTTCTCAAATGCCATGCCAATGGAGCTTAAACTCTGACAGGTTCTATCAAGCTGTAGAGGTTTCAAATAGAGACCTGGAGAAAAACTGTGAGTCCACTGTCCAAGATGCAGCCATTTTAAGTTTGGAGAGAACCATCACCAGAAGGTTGACCAGCTTGTGATAAAGGATGTTGGCTATAGTAATCTGTGAACCTTTCTACTGAGGCATGGAGGGATAGCAGTATGAATACAGATGAAATCACAGGTGTTTTGAAACAGAAAAGGTCAATGTTCAGATTCTATACAAGTTAAAGGGTGAGCTACATAAGATGCTCTAGGTATATCCCTAAAATATCAATACCAATGTCACAAAGATAGCAATTAATGAGGTCTTTCCTAAAATGTTCCATATTATTTCGGTTAGGAGCAGAACATTGAATTGATTGGGTCTTAGGGCTTTCTTCCCTATCTTTTCTGTTCTTACTGCCAAGTCAAATTAATTAAACTTTACTAAATGCCTACTATGTGCCAGGCTCTGCAATATGTTCTGGGATACAAAGCAAAGGGAGGGGGAGGGAAGGCCCCGTTCTCCAGGATCTCACAGTCTAATGAGAGAAACAACATACAAAGCACTAAATAAAAACAAGATATATAACCATCTTCCTAAGCAAGCCCTTATTACCAACTGCTACCTGAAAAGACCTTGTGACAAGATTTTACTCCTTACAGTCTCCTCCTTTCTTCCTATCATACCTGCATATCATAGGTGACAGATTTAAATCTAAAAAAAAAAAAAAAAAAAAACCCTTACAGATCATCTAGCCCAATCTACTCATTTTACAGATGAAGAAAATATGCTTTAATTAACTGCCTTGTTAAAAGTCATGATAAAGGCATGATTTGAATCCAGTTTTTCTGAGTTAGAAGCCAATGTTCTTTTCCTTTGTCACTAGATTCACTTCCCAATCCTTAGCTATGATCACAACATACCCTGCCCAAATCCATTTACTAGTTATCTCTTTCCTTTTGGATAAAAGTTAGAATCACAAATTTACAGAATCTTAGCACTGGAAAAGACCTCAGAGACTTGAACAATGATTGTCTCTGTAATAGGATATTTGATCATCTTACTCTTGTTGGAAGACCTGCATTGAAATGAAACCCTATTTCCAGAGTTATCACATTTTAATTTTATTATTGTTGTTTAGTTGTGTCTGATTCTTCCTTTGGGTCATAGCATACCAAGCTTTTCTATCCTCCATTATCAATCAAAGTCTATCCAAGCCATTTTCATTGCTACATGACATTGTCTATGCATCTCATCCTCTGTTATCCATTTTTCCTTTTGTCCTTCCTAGTATTAGGGTCTTTTTAAATGAATTCCATCTTCTCATTATATTTAAGCTTCAGCTTCAATATTTTATCTTCCTGTGAATTGCCTGAATTAATTTCTTTAATTGAATTTATTTACACCTATTCTTTATAATTATTTAATTTATTGATTTAATTTCTTTTAAGTATTGACAATTTCTCTAAATATTGATTTGTTCTCCTTACTGTTTAAAGGACTCTCAAAAGTCTTTTCCAGAATTATATTTACAAAGCATTGATACTATGACTCTCAGCTCTCTTTAGAATTCATCTCTCAGAGCTGATATTGCTCAGAGATGATATCTCTATTTTTTAATATGCTGTCCAAATTTGCCATAGCTTTCCCTCCAGAGAGCAATTGTCTTTTAATTTCTTTGAGGACAATTTCTTCTCTATTTGCTACAAAGTGATGGGACAAGTTGCCAAAATCTAGTGGTTTGGTTTTTTTATGTTAAGCTTCAAACAAATTTTTAACACTCTCCTCTTTTAGGCTGCTTAATTCCTCTTTACTTTCTCTCATCAGCATGGTAACATCTGAATATCTAAAATTGTTGATATTTCTCCTAGCAATCTGAATTCTGTTTTTTGATCCATATATCCTGGCACTTCATATGATATACTTTGAATAATTAGTTCAACAGAGAAGGTGACAACATATAGGCTTATGATTCTCCTTTTCCAATCATAAACCAATTAATTCCATGTTTGGTTCTAATTGTTGCATCTTAACCCACATACAGGCTTCTCAGGAGACAAGTAAGATGACTACATACTCCCAGATTTTTGAGAACTTGTCATATTTTGTTGTAATCCATATAGTCAAAGGTTTTGAGGATAGCCAATGAAGCAAAAGTAGATGTTTTATTCTGGAATTGAACTGCTTTTTCCATAACCCAGCAAATGCTGGCAATTTGGTCTTTAGTTTTATGTATTCCTTTATATTCCTTATTCTATTTTGGAGTACCCCCTAACTACTGAGAAGGTCTTTCATTTGCTCTTTTAAAAAAGGCTTTTTTCTTGCCTTTTTGCAAAATCTACTCCCATTGTAGTTCTATCCTCTAATTCCTGAAGTTGTTGGGGAAAAATCACTAGTTTTGAAATCAGGGAATTCAGGCTTAAATCCTGCCTCAGACATTTCTCAGTTATGTAAACTTGGGTAAGTAATGCAGCCGGGAATCAGTTTCCTCACCTGTAAAATGAAGAGGTTGGACCTCTAAGGGGTCCCTCTAGTTATTTAGCCTTAGACTAATGCTCAGAGCCTGCCTCAACTAGGTGCCACTCTACCTTTTTAAGCTTCATTCCCATGAATTTTTGTATGAAATGTTTTAACTAGACTGAACTAGTCACCATTCTTCTTACATATCCTGCATATTTTTCTTTCCATGCTCTTGTCCTGTGTACCCAGATTCTAACTCTTGTCTCTGGAATTCTTCATCATCCTTCAAAGCCTGGCTCAAATGATACCTCCTCCAAGAATCTTTCTTTGAACTCCCCAGTAGAAAAATTATGTTTTCCCTCTTTGAAACTCCCACTGCACTTTGTGCCTCCCAAACAGGTCTAGTTCCAGTACAATTCATTTGCTTCCCAGCTTTTCTGACTTCCTTCAAACCCCAGCTAATATCCCACCTTCTACAGTAAGCCTCTTCTGATCCCTATAATTCTAGTGTCTTCCTTCTTTTCACGGATTTTTCCCCTCAATTTATCCTAAATAGATCTTATTTGAACATAATTATTTGCAAGTTGTATCCACCATTAGACTGTGAACTTCTTGAGAGCTGAGCTGTCTTTTGTCTTTCTTTCTTTCCCGGCTTATAAAATATTGTCTGGCACATAATAAATGCTTAACAAATGTAGATTGACTAAGTACTAGTTGAGTTTACCTGCATATTTGGGGACCTATATTTAAAGGATAGGAATTTGTCATCTCTCATCCCTTTAAGATTGTGATCTCTTGATGTCTAATTCCTGCCATTAGGTCACTTTTTGGTAGCTAATCTTCAAGTGCTGAATTTTTGCACCTGCTGTTATGGGAGCAGTGCCAGGCCTGAAAATCAAGAAGACTCATCTTCTTGAGTTCAAATATGTCCTTAGATACTTCCAAGTTATGTAAGGGCAAATCTGTTTGCCTCAGTTTCTTAATCTGAAAAATGAGCTGGGGAAAAATATTGAAAAACATTCCTGTATTTTTGCCAAGAAAATCAAAAAATGGAGTCACAAAGGTAACAACTGAATACTACCACCACTATCAACAAAACAATGATATGTTACAGGCTTTCCACTGTTGGCTTGAATAAGTGATCATTAATTCCATTCTTCTTAAGGGCAATCCTTGTGCAGTTTCTAGTGACAATGATTTGGTCTGATAAATCACTCAATTTCCATAAATAAATCTCCATGACTCAATCATTTGTTCTATGCATTATCATCTACAGATTGTTGGTTGCATAAATGTGGATTTTGCCCTGGGAGGGTCTTTGGATTTCACTCTGAAATTTAGGGAACTTATATTCTGTATCCAAAATAAGATACCGTCAGTCACATTGGACAAATTCAGTGGATTATAACTGTTATCAGCCCAGGAAAGTGATGTCTATCTACATCTAAAGAACCTTTACTTAAAAACAAACAAACAAACAAACAAACAAACAAAAAAACCCTCATCTTTCATGTGATATCTATTAATAATCCCTTTGCTCCTTCTTTTGGCATGGAAATATTATAAGTACTTATCTTTCTGTAGCTGTCTTAGTATGGCCGACCTATGATTTTCTAATATCATGTAGTTTTTTTGTTTGGATAGTTTTTAATTTTGAAAAAGTCTATTTTACAGTTTTGAAGGCACATGCTTACTAGTAGTGTGTAGGTGCTACTTGTTTTAAATTTTTTTTTTTTGATGTGTGGCTTTTTGATTTTAGAATTCTAAGAAGTCTTTAAATAGAGTCAGCCACAGCCTCTTTGTTTATAAAATATTCTCGATGCTCCACAAATCTTGTTTTGGGAAGAGCAAGGTATCTGTAGGTTATGACATTTATTCTTTGGTTCAAAGGAACCAAGGCATTCAAGATCGATGTTTTCAATGTCTTTGTTTCCTATGTGTATGTTAAAAATTTAATGCTTTTATAATATTTTTATGTCATCAGAGGAAAAAGTTCTCAAGAAGGAGTTGATCAATGTCTTTTAATTGTTTTCATTGTGGTATTTAAGACTCTCTGTGACCTCATTTGGGGTTTACTCAGCAAAGCTACTAGAATGTCTTGCCATTTCCTTTTCTAGATCATTCTATAGATAAAGAAACTGATATAAACAGAAGAAAGGGTTTTGCCCAGGGTTATGCAGTTAGTAAATATCTAAAACCAGATTTGAACTCAAGTCCTCTTTTCTTTTTAGATGAAATCCTATAATTTGATGTCATTAATATAAAGTAAATAATTTTAAAATGCTTTGATTTTGCTTCTTATCTGTAAATAATACCTAGGTCTAATTAAAAAAAAAAAAAGGTGATAATGAATTTAAAATTAGGTAGATTCATAATTGGTTTGAACTTTCTTAAAAAAATATTCTAGTATTCTCATTACACTTAGATCTATTTGCATACTCTGTGTATGAGTACAGATTTGAGTCAAAGGTATGTCTAGCAACAAAACCAATAGGCATGTTTTGATGTTTTGGGGGCATCTTGGTCAATAATTATAAAATAAATAATAAAATTTTTCTACCCAAGTTACTTTTTTGGTATGCCTTTTTTTTTTTTTTAACTTCAGGCATTTTCTCTGTTTGTCCCCCATGTCTAGGACCCCACGTCTACCCCACCTCCTGGCTTACCTGCTTCCTTTAAGTTCCATGAAAATTCCATCTTTTAAAGCAAGTCTTTCCCAGTTCCTCATAATTCTGATGATTCCTTTCGGTTAGTTATTCCCTATTTATCTTGTGTATAACTTGCTTGGATACATTTATTTTCATGTTGTTTCTCCTGTTAGATTGTGAGTAATTTGTTTTTTCTCTTTTTTATATACGTAGTGCTTAAAACAATGTCTGGCACATGGAAGATGTTTAATAAATGTGGATTGATTGATTCAGACTATACGTATTTTTTCTTGCATTTAAAGATTTTTTTCTATGATGCAAACTGTGAATACTTTGTATAAAATATATGAGTATGAAAATTGTTCTCTATTTGAAGATGTCACTGATTCTCATTTTGTGAGGTGATGAGATCTGATAAAATTTTAAAAGCTCCACACCTGGTGTCTAGCATTAGGCCAAAAGTTATGAATCTTATCTGCCCCTTCCACTCACCCCCTTGCTTTTGAGTTGTGCCTAGAGGTTAGAGTTACAATCACCATTCAACGATGTATTAATTTTATTGACAGTATAAAACTTTTCTTTTTTGAACCATCTTGCATTTTCATTGCATTAGACTTGGTGCAACCACATAGAACTTTTCATATCATCTTTGGAAATTTTTTTTTCAACTTCTGTAGCTTTTGTAAAGTCTTTAATACATATTCAATTGTTTATTTTGTCCTAAGTAATGCTTTGACTTCCTATATCACTTTAACTTTGTATTTTTTTTTTTTTTGCTTTCCATTGCTAATTAGGAGTATTGACAACTTCTAATAGTTTTGGCTTTCCAGTTTCTTTTCAGCTTGATCTGTTGTTAAAATTTAATTTAATGAACTTTTAATTAATAATTTTTAAAATCATCATCAATATTATTGTTGTGAAAAGAGGTATAATAAATTGAGATTTCACCTTCAAGTACAAATCCCATTTCTGGGGGGATGATACCATGATAGCAGGCAAATTATCAGTGCTTTAGGCAGCTCTATAAGAATTTAAATGGAGGTTTGTCCTAACTACAGGAAGTTTCCTTCCCTGGGAGTCCCCTGAATTAAGGAAATTACTAATCCCAATACTTATTAATATCTTACATGATATAACATGTCATTATAAAGAATAGGAATGATTTATCTTTATAAATAAAGGACTGGACTAGATGAACTCCAAGATTTTTTTTGGCTCCAGCATTATAGGTTCTATGCAATACTTTTCTATGTTAGTAGCTTCTCAACTCAACTTTCTATGTTCTCTATTTTAAATAGTCTTTGTCTAAAAGTCCCTTCTAATTCTAATCTGCCAAAGGAGTTCTACAAAGCTTTGCACCAGTTCATTTTAAGGCCCAGGTGCTCAATAATTACATCTGCACAGACACCTGCATGTGGTTTGGAAGCCACCCCAGAGTGTGGAGTTGATAACCATTTCCTTGGGCTTTTGGTACAAGAGCTGACAGCTCAAGCTAAAGATTCAAAGGAAAAGGAGTGTATAGGACTTCAGTTCACATCTTAACAAAAATGTGAGAGTAAACAGCTATTTCATTGCTCTCAACATAAATTCCAATAAATACTAAGCACCTATTTTTGTTGTTCCTTCATCAGCTTCTTTGTGACCCCATTTGAGTTTTTCTTGGGAAAGATTCTGGAGTGGTAATTGAGGTAAATAGGATTAAATGACTTTCTCAGAGTCACAAAGCTAGTAAATGTCTGAGCCCAAATCTGAACACAGGTCTTCTTGACTCCAATTGCAACACTATCCACTATGGCCCCCTACCTGCCACTATTTCTTCTAGATATAAATCTTATTTTGGGTGACAAAGGTGAAGTTTCTTAGGCTATGCGAGGCATGGTTATAAGGATTTTGTCAGAATGTGACAGTGATATTTTTCTTTATATTTTTCAAATTGTGATAGGGAAATATGTGCCAATTCTGCCTTCTTGGCATCAGTTCCAAAGAAAAGGATTTCACACAATTATATTTAAAGATAGAAAGGACCTTAAACATCACCTACTCCAGAGATTCTTAGCCTTTTTTTTCCATGTCACAGTTCCCCTTGGCAGTCTAGAAGTATATGGATGCCTCCTCAGCATAATGTTTTTAAATATATTAAAAAACACATAAAATTGCAAATGAAAAATGTGAAATAAAGATGTGGGATTTTTTCCTATCCAAATTCATGGACTTCCTATGACCTCAGCTTAGACCAATTACATCATTTTTACAAATGAAAAAACTGAAGGTTATAGAGGGGAATCCAAGGACACATAGGCAAAAGGTAGAAAAAACAAGATTTGAACCCAACCATTGAACCTAGTACTCTGTCTTTTGCAGCCAGGTGGCACAATGGATAGAGTGCCAAAATCAGAAAGACACTTTCATGAATTCAAATCTGACCTAAGACACTACCTGTGTGACCTTGGACAAGTAGCCTCAGTTTCCTCATATGTCAAATAATCCAGAAAAGGAAATGCAAACCCCTCTGGTATCTTTTGCAAAGAAAACTCCAGTGCATTGGACACAAATGAAATATGATGGAACAAGTCTTACAATAAACTTTCATATGAGTTCAACAAATATACAAAACACAACTTGTTAGAGGACAGATTTTGACCTAATTTGGGTTATAGCAGATCATTTGCTTTTCTAAAAACCAGTAAATAAGACACAGAAAGATTTTATAATCTAATCACCTCTCACTCAATAGAGCAACTGTGCAGATGTAGCCTGCTGTAAAAGGACAATCTGAGAAAGCTGGCTGTTCCCTTTCCATGTTTTCATCAAGGATGATCTTCACAAATATTTTATAGAGAATATTTTAGAGATTGGACCTGTGATTTCATTGATACAAGGGGACTTCTGAAAGAGGAATCTCCCTTTACCGGTGCCTTTTCAAGTTGTCTGGGGGCACAGATAGGTGACAAGATTGACCAGAGTCATACAGGCAATATGTATCAAAGGCGGGACTTTGATCTCAGGTGTTCCTGCTCCCAAGACTAACTCTTTACCCACTGCTTTTGATAGAATTTTAAAGACATGAAAAAAATACAGCCATAAAACAAATCTGAATTTTTCCCCAGGCAATAAGGGCCTTGCTCACTAAGATGGTTAAAAATTTAGGAAATATAGGTGGTGTGTATACTTACTTCCTGTAAACTCTTGCCCTCCAAGGTTCAATATAAACTGCTTCTTCTTTTGGTCATACTTCATATTATCACATATACCACTGCCCTGGACCTCTGAAGATGGTCTCCAGTCATTTTTATTGCAGAGCAGGACACTGGGGGAGCTCAGCAGTGAGCAGAGAATTGTACCTGTACATTCAAGAAAAGAAGCATTCAAGGTTAGAAATATGAAATAGTAAAAAAAAATCTGGAACTGGAAATAATGTTTATTTGATTTGGGAAGAAGGACCTCATTTTACAGATGAGGAAACTGAGGTAAGCAGGTTAAGTGACTTGCCCAAGATCACACAATTAGTAAATAACTGAACTCATTTGAACTCAGATCTACTTTACTCCTGATCTAATGTTCTAGCTAGTCTGCCAACATCAATCAAAGAGAAAAGGGGGAGAAAAAATACTTTTATGTTACTTTAAAAAATTAAAAATATATATACATAGTAAGTGGCTGGAGAGTATGCTATGGATGTGAAATTTAGCTCATACTTTTAGATTCAATAAATATATATTAAATCCCTGCTTATTATGTGCCAGGCCTTGTTCTTGCACTGGGGTTGCACATTTTAAAAAGGAGAGTTCCTGCCCTCAAGGAGCATTACAGGATTACAGTTTAATGAGGACAACACACAAAAAATGAGGGGGGAGAAATTGGGGTAAATATATCATTGTCATATCCAAATTCTCTATTGATTCCATGGACCACACTGCAGCCAATGCAAACCATGGAATTTTTTTGGAAAAGATACTAGAGTGGCTTGCCATTTTCTTATACAGTAGATTAAAGCACATAGAGATTGCCCAGCATCACACATCTGGTAGATGTCTGAGGCTGGATTTAAGTTCACATATTCCTGACTCTAAGCCCAGCATTTTATCTACTGAGCTACCTAGATGTCTACAAAATGTGTCATTAGTTTTACTTAGCTACTTTACTTTATTAAAAGACTACTCTCAGAGTTGGGGAAATCTGTAAATAGTTGTAATATAAAAACAGAACACACCAAGAAAACTTGGAAAAAAAAAAGAAATTCTCATAAAGTTCAAAGAAGAACAACATGACTATTTCAAAACCTAAATATATTTTTATGTCCATGAAATAAAGAGATGGAAATTCAAGTGCTGACTCTGTCACTTAGTAATTGTGGGTAAATCACTGAACTTCTCTCATTTCCCTCACCTGTAAAATGGACATGATAATAGCTATGTATTTCCTTCACAGGTCTGGGATATGATGATCAGATACCATAATGAACTTAAAACTGCTTTATAAACACTACAAAAAATGTCAATTCATTAGAGGCTGATTGGGAAAATGAAAGGGGGAAAATGGAATTAAACAATTTTCAGGTATTCTTACCTCTCTAAAAGACCTCAGAACAGAAACAGACAGCTTTATTATCTAGCCCAATGCCAGCCTCTTTCAAGTCAATGGGAACTCTGTGTGTGGGGAAAGAGATATCTATGGGCAGTGATTAAGGCTGCTTAGTTTATCCTAATATGCCCCATTTTATCTATGGCCCAGGATAATAGAGGTCCAAGCCATGCAACTGAAGGCAACTTCAAAGTGACAAAAGCTGAAATGTAAGGCGATGTCATAAAGTTTAACTCAGGAAATCTCAGTGGAAACCAAACCTTCAGAAAGAAGGGACTAAGAAGTGGAAAGCTTTTTCCCAGGAGCCAAATGGCACAAGCCCAGAGAGGTAAATAGTATTACAGGGAAAGTCATGAGGACCCTACAGGAAATTGGCCCTGTTTGGAGCTGGACCTGTCCTAAGTATTTTTAAATGCTTCAATTAAATTCCAAGCTCGCCAATAGGATGAACCTGGGAAACACATCTGCATATATTGAAAACAATATTTTTAAGTGAAGAGAAAAAAATAAATTTTTTACTTTGGAATCCCAGAAGTGTTAGCCTATATCCTATTACATTTTTAAGGCATTAAATCTGGAGAAAAATGGAAGTTAAATTTTGGCCAAGGATCCTTTGAAATAAACTCCATGAGCTGGCTATTCCATGGAAGAAAAAAAATTCCATATATGATCTCAAGGAAAAATGAATAAACTTTAAATAGCCAAAATGGTATGGCATATTATAAAATAGTTATGTTATTGGAGTAATATGTACAAGTGAGTGAGGGAGCCCAGAGAAGTGATATAAAAAAGCTTGGAGTCTACATCCCACTTCTATCAACAACCATTCAATCTGTATCAGACACTATGCTAAGTGCTAGAATAGGGGATAAAATAAAAAGAGTCTACTCTGTAAGGACTAAAGTTCTAATAGAGGAGTTCTCATCAATAATTGACTATATCAAAGATCTGTGGACTACATAAGTATGAATTAGTGCTCTCAGGTGGGACTGTAGTAGCAGTTGGAGAAAAGATAGATTGGGAAATGTTTCCTGCAGAAAGTGAAACTTGGGCTAGGAATTGAGGGAGCCCCAGGGAAACTGAGAGTGAAGTAAGGAAGAGGGTATCCCAAGTACCGAGGACATTTAGCTAATTACCATGAGCAAATGACTTCAAGTCTCTGAGGCTCAATATTCTCATCTGTAAAATAGGATTGGATGGTATTTGCCCTGCTACCATACATGGTATTTTGAAGATAGTTGGTACAGATGATAAATCCTTGAATCAGAAATACCTGAATTTGAATGCTGCCTCAGAGCCTTACTGACAATGTGATTTTGAGCAAGTTACTTAGCTCCTGTATGCCTCAGTTTCCTCATGTAAAAATGGAGATTATAATAACACCTACCTCATAAGATTTTAAAAAGCAAATAAAATTTTACATATATATGTATATACATATGTAATAAAGTTTTTTATACCTTAAAGTTCTATACAGATGCTAGCTATTATTGTTATGAAAATAATAACATAATTCTGTTGGATTTTATAGTTTACAATTCAGTTTAGTAAAAAATGCTGTGAGGGATATTACTGTTGTCTCTATTTTACAGATGAGAAAGCAAAGAAGTGATTTATCATATGATTGGCACATAACAGGTACTTAACAAATATTGATTGATTGATTGATTGATTGATTAATTAGTAAATAGTAAAGCCAGGATGTAAACCACATGTTTTAGTTTTAAATCTAGTACTCTTTTGCATGCTAAATAGTTTTTTCTTCTTTCATAGAATATTTTGTTTCTGGAAGTAATTTGAAATTTGTTTCTTTCTTTTTCTTTTTCTTTTCTTTCTTTTTTTTTTTTTCAAACAAACTTTTAGGTTTCTTATCTAGGCAAGTAGGTAGCATAGCAGATGGAGCCCTTGATCTGAAGATGGATAGATTCATCTTCCTGAGTTCAAATTTGGCCTCAGACACTTACTAGCTGTATAACTTTGGGTAAATCACCTAACCCTGTTTGTCTCAGTTTTCTCATCTGTAAAATGAGCTGGAAAAAAAATGGCAAATTCCTTTAGTATCTTTGCCAAGAAAACCTCAACTGGGATCACAAAGAGTTGGGCATAACTGAAAAATGACTGAATGAAAACAACAAAAAAATCTTTCTGTCCAGTTTCTTATATAATGCAATCAGAATATCAGAGCTTATAAGAATGTTAGAGTACATTAGAATATAGAACACAGAGTTTAGAGAAGCCTTAAAGTCAAAGAGTGTTGGGAGTCATCTACTTTAACCCCTTAATTTTACAAATGAGAAAATTTGAACTGGAAGCCATCTAGTTTAATCCTTATTATATCAATGAGGAAACCCAGGTTTGGTGAAGTGATGAAACTTCCCTGAGGTTACATTGGTGAAGTTTGAGAGGCAAAATTTGAACCCAGATCCTCTCCATTTTTAGTTTAAGTATTCTTTGTGGCTACTCCCTTCCATGCTTTCTCCTGTACGTTAGCTCCTTAAGCACAGAGCCTGTTTTTGCTTTTTCACTGTGCTGACACACTGAGGAAGACTACTCAGTAATCATGCATCAGATACTGTTCTCTAGTAATCAGAGTGTAATTCACTTCCTCGGATTTAGCAGGCAGCTCCTCTTAGCTAAGAAGTTTCTTTTCTCATTTAAAGCAACTATTTCTTTTTGAACGATACTAAAATACTTACTCAGGCACATTGGAAATAATATAAGAAAACATGACAAGCACCCATTGGGAGCAGAAAGCCACAACTGTCTGATCGCACAGCACACAATTTTAGGGTGGAATATGAAAACAAACCTAGATGACCAAAATATCAGGGCAGTCCAAAAGCTGAATCAAATTGCATGAGAACAGAGGCCTCAAAAGGAGCACTCAATGCAGGTGCAGACATGGAGACATGCAAAATGGGCCATAAGCAGAGCCTTTGCTTTGCTTGCATAAGACTAAGCTACAGTGTTTTATAAAATGTAGACTGTCAGATAAAGAAGGGACCTCAGAATACCGTTTGGTAGAACAGTGTAATACAACATGACAGAATTGAAAAGAATTGAACAATTTTCAACAAGTTCAAGGTACAAGGGTGTAAACTGAAACCCCCAAAATAGATTATTTTTTCCCAGTGTCCCACAGGTAGTCTAGGACTAGAGGCCAGCTTTTATTTTTTTTTTTTCCTGTACTAATTACCTGCAGTAGTAATCCTATTCTCTACTGTTTTTAATTCTTTCCTGGTTTCTCAATTATATTGTAAACTCAATCAATGCAATGACCATATTTCACATTCATTTCTGTCTTCCATCCCTATCTCAAGGCCTGGCACATTGTAAGAGTCCAAATGAAGACACAAGGGTGAGAAATTCAGGGTGCAAGAGATTGATACTCTAAGGCAGGGGTGGGGAATTTTTTTTCTGCCAAAAACCATTTGGATATTTATATCATTCATAGGCCATACAAAATTATCAACTTATAGAACTCAAGCTTTCAGCCCATCATCTGCTTTTGCTTCAGAAATGCTTTTGCGGAAGTAGTATGGGGGCCTTATACAGTCAGGACATTCCTCGCCCCTGCTCTAGGGGTTAGTGAGCTTATAGCCATTGAGTGTGAAATGGGATTTTTAGAGGTCTGAGCTTTAGTGTGCTATACACTATACACATACACACACACACACACACACACACACACACACACACACACACACACACACACACACACACATATGTGAACTTGCTAGTCGCCCAGAGCCAGTTATTCTCCTCATTTCCTGGAAACCAGTTCTAATTATACTGCTATACATATATTCTCCCTGCCTCACTTTCCAACTTTATGTGTTACCTTACCCAATTGAAAGATAAGCTTCTTGAGTAAAGGGAAAGTGAACTGTCCTATTTGCTTGTATGCTTGTATTGTTTTCTGAGTCCTAGTTACATAGTCTAAACTGAGGTCAAAATAATGTGACCTAGTGGAAAGAATATTTGATTGGCAATTAATAAATTAAGCTTTTAGTCTTAGTTTAGCTATTATTTCTTGACCTTGGGAAATCAATCTCTTCACATTTCTCTGGATATCTGTTTCCTCATCTGTAAAAAGAAAAGGTCAGATAATAGAATCCCTAGGGTCTTTCTTGAACTCTAACTATATTTTCTGTTCTAACACTGTGTGTGTACTATAATCTCTTCTAGCTCTATCCTTCTCTATTTCTGACATTCTAAGTTCTTTATATGATTTAAAGTTCCTTCTAGGTCTTACATTCTAAGATTCTTTGATTCTAAATGTTTCACAAATGCAGGTCACTGTTCACAATGAGGTTGGAAGTCAGATAAGAGAAATTATTTGGATCAGCATGAATCTATCAGCATAATCACAGAAGCAATTTAAATTGTCTCCTTTACTGATGGTGAGCCAGAAGCCTCTCCTTACACTAAACCTAGCTTGTTATTGCAAACATTACCTCCTCCTAGCAAAGTTTGAGTGAGGATGAAGCCATCACAGCAGGTTTCTCTGTCACAGGCCAGGCGGCAGTAGAGGTGAGTATCTGTCAGATTCGCTCCATCAGCTGAGAACATGATGGACTGGTAAACTCCTGAGAGAGTGTTTTGGAAATCCAATTTCTCAAATGTTTTCCGACCAGATGTTGTGAATTCATATCCTAGGATATTAGGAAGGGGATAAAAGAAGAAATCTCAAAAACTTTCCCATAGAAATGATGACATGTTGATATTTCAGAGAATTCACAGAATTTTAAGTTCATGGAATATCCAAAGTAAAAAAAAAAAAAAACAAAAAAAACACAGAGGCCTTCTACTACAACTCATGTTGGGCCAAGAATACCCCTGGAGCTACACCTTAGTAACTCCAGGAAATAGTCATACATGTTCTTCTAGAAGACCTCCAGTGACAGGGAGTTCACCACTTTCTGAGGCAGCTTCTTTCACATGTGGATAGTTTTAATGATTAGGATGATTCTCCAACCGAGTTTCTGAAACTTCTATCCATTTATAAGTTGAAGAATCATGAGATCCCCAAAGAAAAGGTTGGATGGTTAGAGATGTTGGTATTAGTGCACAAAAAGTTTTCATTCAGAATGCAATGCAGAAATAGAAGCTGGAGAAAGGCCTGTGAGTGAGAAGTAAATTATAATTTCCTGTTCTGAAGAATTGAATAAATATCCTTTATGTCAGTGTAGAGGCCCTATGATGTGGTAATGGGAAAAAGTCAGAGACTTGAGATCTAATGACCCCAGAGCTTAAAATATATCACTCGCAATAATTAGCTGTACTGCCATAAAGAAGTTATCTAATTTCTACAAGCCTCAACTTCTTTATCTATAAAATGGAGAAATAATTCTTCTACTACTAAAAATCAAATTAGGTAACTATATAAAACACCTTATAAATCTGGAAGTTCTCTCTCTCTGAATATGTATGTATATATAAAATCAACAGACATTTATAAAATACTGTGTTTCAGATACAGGTAATACAGTTATTAAAAGTAAAATAATCCTTATTCTGAATGAAGGTCTGTTGTCATTAATGTTTTCATGACCTACCTTGTACAGTTGTACCTACCAAAGTGCTTTGCAAGACTTAGAGGGCTAAAGAAATTGGAGTTATTCTCATTCTGTCAATCTGTCAGCACCCCCTACTGTCCAGTTCGAACTTCCCTAAATCAACATCTCCCTTCTCCCCCACACCATATGATGCTCTAGGTTCCCAAAATAAACGGTCTTTTATTCTTTCACACATAACCCACTTGAGAGCTATAAACCACAGGCTAAATGTGCCATTTTCCTATTAATTATGACTCAGTTTTCCCATCTATAAAATGAACACAGTCTCTTTCCTAGAGATATAGTAAGCAAAGATTACATCATTACACAAAACTTCTTGTTTTTCAGTTGAGTCTAATTGTTTGTGATCCCTTTTGGGTTTTTTTTGGTAAAGATATAGGAATAGTTTGCAATATCCTTTTCCTGATCATTTTACAGTTGAGGAAACTGATATAAACAGGGTAAAGAGACTAATATGGAGTCACATAGCTAGTAAGTAACAAGATTTGAACTTGGGTCTTCCTGACTCTAGACTCAGTACTCTATCCACTGTGACACCTAGCTGTCCTTATACACAAAGCTATTTTTTTTAAAGGAAGGCACTTTGTCAAGTTGAATTTCTAAGTTAAACGCAAGTTAAATGCCACCTTTTCTAGGATCTCAACTTCAGTCAGGAAGAATCTTCGCTCCCCCACATTTCACATTGCATACAACTCTCCTAGAATCCTTATGTCTCTTGGAATTATACTGATATATATATATATATATATATATATATGTATATATATATATATATATATATATATATATATATATATATATATATATATATATATATATATATATATGTATATATATACATATATATATATATATATATATATAAATATTTTCTTTCAGAAGCTCATGAGTTCTTAGCTTCTAAAAGCTAAAGAAGTACCATATACTTCAAAATATTTATAGCAGTACTTTTTATTGATAGGAAAGAATTGTAAAACAATGTGGACGCCATTGATTGGATAATGGTTAAACAAATTGTGGTATATGCATGTAACACAATATCACTGTGTGGTAAGAAATGACAGTCATTAATAATAATAAGATCTAGGGGCAGCTAGTTGGTGAAGTGGATAGAGCACTAGCCCCGAAGTTAGAAGGACCTAACTTAAAATCTGGCCTCAGTTAACTTAACATTTCCTATCTGTGTGACCCTGGGCAAGTCACTTAACCCAAATTGCTTCAGCCAAAAAACCCCAAAAAACAAACAAACAAAAAAAAAAACCATTAAGATCTAACATTTATATACCATTTTAAAGTTTGTAAAACATTTTACAAATATTAGCTTATTTGATCCTCACAAAAACTCTGAGAGCCAGGTGTCATTATTATCCCCATTTTATAGATGAGGAAACTGAGACTAGAGGTGACTTGCCCAAAGTCAAGTGGCTAGTCATTATCTGAGGTCAATTTTGAATCCAGGGTTTCCTGACTCCTTATCTAGTGTTCTATCCATGGTGTCATCTAGATAAGGAATACAGAAAAGTATAGAAGAGTCTATACACATTGATGAAAAGTGAAGCAGAGTCATGAAAACAATATAAATAATAACAAAATTGGGATAGATTGAACAATAACCACAAATCAATCAAAACTGAGTATTAAAAAATTATAAAACATAAAGAAAAGCTATGAGGAAACCACTTTGCAGAGGGTTGGAGGCCAACGGGGATGGAACATTGGACATGCCTAAAAAACTACTGAACAACAGAAAAAATTTTATGCGATAATGGCACAGCAATGTAAGAATGTTTTAATTAGTTAGAGAGGCAATAGTAAAAAGAAAATAGTAAAAAGATCTGGGTTTTGGAACCAGAATAATTTTGTCCAAATGTAGTCAGACTACTTGTAATCTATGTTTTCTTGACCAAGTTCCTTGGCCCCTTTAGATCTCAATGTCCTTAACAGTAAAAAGAAGGGATTGGAATACGGGATCTCTAAGGTCTTCTTCTTTCTCTAAATCTAAGGTCAGATGAATCTATCAAGTCTTCAAGTGGAGGCTTTGTGAGACATTTGTTTGGACAAGAATAATTAGAAAACTGCAGCAGTCCCCTCCCATTTTAAGATTTTATGATTCTGTGATTCTTAAATAGAATGTAAGCTCCATGAAGGAAGTGCTTAATGAATGCACTGAGGAAAGGATATAGTCTAGATATTTTTAACCTATTAAAAAATTAGAGGGGAAAAAAGCATATCTCTTCCATCTTGGATGAGAATTTAAACCAGATGACTTTACAGCTCTGAAATTCTATGATTCTATTTTCATTCTCCCTGGTTTTTCTCTTGCTCTATTTGTCCTTTTTTTTCCTCCCCATTTTACAAACTATGAGTCTGAGGTATTTCTTCAAAAGGTTCCTCTGTCCATAACAGTTCTATTCAAAACTTTTGTGTCTGATTTTTAAAGGAGAGAAATTAAAGAATTCCATTACAGCTCATTGCTATTATTTATATGATGCTTTAAGATTTTTAAAACAGTTTTCAAATATAGTCTTATGTGATCCTCAGAACAACTCTGGAAAGCAGATGCTCTTCTTATCCCCATTTTACACTTGTGGAATCTATAGCTCAGAGAATTCAAAAAATATTTAAGCTTAAGAGTCACAAAGATGATAAGATTTTAGACTCAGGTCTTCTCGATTCCAGTTCCAGTCATTCATTGTGACGCCTAGTCTTATTGGTGGAACTTGAAAGTTTTTTGACTAGTCATTGAGAGAGATTGGGGTGGTGGAGAAGCAGGAAAAGCCTTTTAAAATCCCACAAATTCTACAATTCCATATAAACATGAGGTCAGCCTTGCCACCTACCACAGAGTTGGCTAACATCCTAGAATTTATTGCTAGAATATCACCTTGCCCATGTCCTAAACCCCTTGTTCTCCCACTCTGACCGCAATGACCATCAGAAACAGAATCCAGGAAGCAACATCAGCTGATGATTCTGACATGCTTCCCAGTATAGAATCTGATCTTATAGTTTTTTTATTTTAGCCCATACCATATTAATAATAAACAGTGGCAGAGGGAGAAGGGCCACTTACAAAAGCTGTTACTTGGTATATCTTCCTTTTCCAGACTCCCATTCCAATACCTTCAATGGGCACTTGCCTCAAGGAGGGTCATTTATAGCAACAAATGGTACATTTTTCTCCAAAGAGATTAGCTTCTTTATTTAATTTTGAAAAAGGAAAGTAAAATGCTCTTGTTATTGTTCCTAAAATGTCACACATTCAATGTGTATATATATACTTATTCCTTCTATGACCTTAGAGCCACAAGCTTTCTGGACCTTAGTTTCCTCATCTGTAAACTGGGGTTACATGCCATGATCTCTCAGATCCCCTTTAAGCTCTATTTCTCTAACTAACAGTAACAACAAAAAAAGATATTAATAAATAGCATTTCTGAAATCAAGAGTAAAGGCCAGGTGGTATTTTTAAAGAACTTTTTTTTTCTCCAAAGAAAGCAAAAATTATACTCTTATGCTTATAAATGCTTTACTTTAAAAATCTATCAGTAAAAATAATCTTCATAAAAATACTCAAACAATAGGCCCAGGCTTCTTGTTACCATGGCATTCAATCATGGAAATGAGAAACTTTAAAAATGCAATTACATGATGCCCACTCCCTTGCATACTCTCTTCCAAGATAGAACTGAATAACCAAGAAGCAGATGAACCTGACATAGAAGAGCAAGTATCAGAATTGGAAAGGACCTCAAGATCATCTCACTTGATCCCTTGCTGAAGAATTCAAAAAATGAAAATAAAAATAAAAATTTGATAAAATATGACCCTTTGATATTTGCCAAAAATGGTACCACTGGTCAAGTGAAGGCACAAGCCTGGGACATGCTAAGCTCATTACTTACTTTGTTGGCAACTGTTCCCAGCTCCTGGAAGAACTTAGTCTCATGTGGGAAATTTTAAAAAGACTCAGAATTTAGGGTTCAGTCATTCAATTGTGTCCTATTCTAACCACAGCACACCAGTTCCTACAATCTTCTACTATCCCTCTAAATTTGTGCAGGCACATGTTTATTGTTTCTATGACATCATCTATCCATATCATCCTCTGATATCCCTTTTTCATTTGCTTCAGTCTTTTCCAACACTGTTGTCTTTTCCAATGAATCCTGTCTTTTCATTATGTGGACAAAATATTTAAGCTTAAGCTTTAATATCTGACCTTCCAGTAAAAAAGTTTGAATTACTTTATAAAGTATTGACTGGCTTGATCTCCTCACTGTCCAAGAAAACTCTCAAATGTTTTTTTTTTTCCCTAGCACCACAATTCAAAAGTATTGATATTATGGCTTTCAACCTTCCTTATAGCTGAACTCTAACAGTCCCATGTTTCTATTGGAAAAAACAGTTTTGACCAACAGGATGATTTCAAGAGATGCCTGGAGAGACTTACATAAACTGATGCTGAGTGAAATGAGCAGAACCAGGAGTGGCAACAACAATGATCAATTCTGATGGACATGATTCTCTTCAACAAAGAGAGGATTCAAACCAGTTTAAATTGTTCAATGATGAAGAGAGCCACTTAACCCCAGAGAGAAGTCTGTGAGAACTGAATGTAGACCACAACATAGCATTTCTGTTGTTGTTTGCTTGTATTTTTGTGTTCTTTCTCAGGATTTTTTTTCCTTCTTGATCAGATTTTTCTTGTGCAGCAAGATAACTGTATAAACATGTATACATATATTGGATTTAACATATATTTCAACTTATTTAACATATATTAGGTTACCTTCCATCTAGGGGAGAAAGTGGGGGGAATAAAGGGAACATCTGGAACATAAGGTTTTTCAAGGGTCAATTTTAAAAAATTATCCATGCATATGTTTTGTAAATAAAAAGGTTTAACAAAATAAATTTTTAGAAAAAGAAAAAGAAAAAAAACAGTTTTGAAGCCAGTTTAAACGAGATAGTCTAATATTATTTTATAAAGAAATAGAGGCCCATAAAGATGACTAGCATAGGTGGTAAACAGCATATACATTTTTTTGTATTACTGGTAGAAGTTGAATTGAAAGATAGGGCCTATTTTAGGGGTCTTGAAGAGTCCTGCCTAGAGAGAGGGACTATGATGAGTTGACACATAGAGAAAGGACTTCCATCTCCTAATTTCATGGTTCTGTGACCCAATAAGACACTGGACAAAAATAGGATACTGGTATCATTAGTCTTGGTGAGCATCACTCCTATGAAGTTTACCAGCACTGATGGCCTTTTCCTGAAGTTTGGGGCACTTGCCCTGGTTTTACCTTATATATAGCAATACTTAAATACTGCAAGGTTTTGTGCTTTCATTCTTATGTTAATGAAAAACCCTTTTTTGACTTGATGGTCAGCCTTTTGTAAGTCTCCATGGGGAAAAAAAAAAAAAGAAGGAAACTGATCACCTAGACCCTGATTTGGACCCAGAAATAAGAGTATCAAATAGGGGTAGAGTGGCCCTAGGACTATGAACATGCAGTCTACTGTGGCCCCACAATGAATACTTTAGTAGAACTTATGGGGTTATTAGCCAGAGATTCAGTACTTTTTTTTCAATTTTGTTCCTTCACTTTCTTTTTTTTTTTTAATTAATAGCTTTTTATTTTCAAAATATATGTAAAGATAGTTTTCAACATTCATCCTTGCAAAATCTTGTATTCCAAAATTTTTCTCCTTTCCTTCCTCCAATCCTCTCTTAGACAGCAAGTAAGCCAATATGTGTTAAACATGTGCAATTCATTTCCACAATTATCATGCTGTGCAAGAAAAATCAGATCAAAAAGGAAAAAAAATGATAAAGAAAACAAAAAGCAGGCAAACAACAAAAAAGGTGAAAATACTGTGTTGTGATCTACATTCAGTTCCCATAGTCTTCAGAGATCTAGTTCTGAGAAATGATTAGTGGTACAGTGGACAGAGAACTGGGTCTGGAATTAGATCTGACTTAAGTCCAGCCTCAGATACTTAATAACTGCTTGACAATTTGTCACTTAATTTTTGTCTGGTTCAGTTTTCTTAGATGTAAAATAACAATTGGTGTTAGGTTCTTACCAAGTGCTAATGAGATAATGAGATATTAGATTCTTACTAAGTGCTAAGTCAGTACTTAACAATTCTCTGGTTCTGCCCTTTAAGGGGAGTTTTTTCTTGGGAGGAGCTTACAAGTTCATTGGTTGAAGTATTTTTTCCCAGAAGCCCCTGAGTTATTCCATGCCCATTCTCTGGGAGGATAAAAGAGGGCGGCACTCGAGAGAAAGAGTCTCTGTTCTAGGTCAGAGTTGGGACGGCTCTCTACAGGAAGAATCATCTGGCTGAGAGATTGAGTTGAGACAGATCCCTCAGAGAGCAATGAGCAATTTCTGGAGACAACAGAACTTTACAAATTGGGATAAAATAGTGCCTATATTCCAGGGTTATTGTAAGGAACGTATCTGTAAAGCTCTTAGTACAATGTCTGGCACATAGTAGGTACTTGATAAGTATTTATTCCTTTCTTTTCCCCATGTTATCATAATCTTTTTGAGCCAAAAGTCACTTCCATACCCCAATGGAAGAGGACTTTTACATCATCCTTAAGAAACTTAGTAAAATGAGGTTAAGTGACTTGCCCAGGTTCACATACCTAATAAGTGTCTGAAGCCAGATTTGAACTTGTGAAAATGAGTTCTCCTGACTCCAGGTTGGGCACAATGGTACTACCTAGCTGCCATGCAAAAAATTATTAGAGATCATCTACTTCGAATTCTCTCAGTTTATAAATGAGGACATTTAGTCTTCAAGGACAGTTACTCACTACAATTCAGAGTGGCATAGGTGGGATGATGTACATTGATAAAACCTCACCCATTTATGCTTAGAAAAGAATGTCCACATCAACCACTAAGCAATTATTAAGCACTATTGCTAGGCAAATCACTGGGGACAAGTGAAAAAAAGAGAGACAGACCTTGACCTCAAAGAGCTTATGTTCACCTTATGTTTTTCTTTCATCCTCAGATGGGACCCTTAAATGAGGAGGTCACCTCCAATGAGATGGGGAAAGCAAATAATTATGACCATAATAGTTTCCATTTCTGCATTTCATTATGGCCTATGAAGTTCCTCAAAAACCTGAGTTCGGGTATTAATAGGTACTAACACCATTCTTTTCAAAATCCCACAATTTCAGAGTTGAAAGGAATTTCAGTGCTTAAAAGAATAACCCTCCTACCAACTTGCTAAGAAAGGATCATTCAACTTAAAAATGTTGAACGAATCCTGAATCATTTCTTTATTGATTCTATTTATAATTAATTGATCTGTCTCTTAACTAATTAAATCATTGTTCTTTGTCTCTAAACTTAGATTCAGCTGGTCTGTAATGGGTTAAAATTAAAAACCCAGTTAACTTAAATTTTGGGTGTATATGTCAGAACATAATCTTGGGTCTTTTATCTTGACACCAACAACTTATCCTTCAAGGATGTTTAGTTTGCTGCCCTAAAAGTCTGGTCTCTCATCTCTAAACTGCAGCTGCACTCAAATAGAACACTTTTACATGAGAAGGAGAAAGAAAGGGTTATTGCTAGATACCCATTATTTAACTTCCAACCAATTGTGTTATTCCTTTTGCTTCAGCTATGTAACCAATCATGTCTCCAATCCCATGGTGTCACTTCTGTTCATTGTTCTGTACTCCTCAAAATTTATAAAAGGGAAATTATCCTTTTGCTTAGGATCACTGGCATAAATGGAAGCAAGCCATTCACCCTTTATTATCAGGTAGCATGCCCCTTTTAATAAATAATATCTTGCTCAGGGAAACTTGCCACAGCTTATCTTTCTGTTAAATTTCAATCACCAAAAACCTTTTCCCTGGAATATAACTGTCAGAGGTATGACCATACCCAGTGGATAGGATCCTTGATCTAGAAGATGAAAGGGATCTTAAAGGCCACTGAGTACAATTCTACAGATAAGGAAACTGAGGCTAAGGTGTCTTGCTTAGTGTCACATAGCTAGTGTCTTGAAAATAAGATTTGAACTCAGGTCTTTCTAACTCCAAGACAAGAGGCTTAATCACTAGACCAACCAGCTCAAGTTCAGGGATCATGGATCATATCACTTTGTATCTCTCCCCTCTTGTCCACCTCTCTCCTGTTTTCTTTTGACTTTTCATATAAAGCCACTATCTTCAGAAATGTAGCTTAATTGAATTCAGTTAAGTTAAATCCAATTAAGAGTCTCTCTAAGGGTATTCCTATGCTAGGAAGGTGAATTACCTACTAAAGCACTAAGGCATCCCTGGGAAAACATACCTTTTTTCAAATAGACAGTCACAGATGCTTTATCATCATTTTTCACTTTAAGAAGACAGTTCAGATGTTCAAAGCTTGTGGCAGCAGTATTTCCCAGGGCATCTTGTTCCTGGGAAAAGAAATAACATCAGTGATTGGTCTCTAGTCTTTGGACAAAGTTTCATTCACCATCCATTTCCTTTCTTCATGGGACGGGGAGTCTAGACTAAATATCCTCTTAAGTGAAGAAAACAAAAGTGCAATTGTGTGAAATAGTAAGCTCCCATCACAGGAAATGTTGAAGGAGAAATGGTAGGTGTCATAAAGGAAACCTGGTAGGTGCCATTTAATAATTTCATAGGTGTAAGTTCTCATAGAATGATTTGGTAAAGGGCATTTAACAATAAAACAAAAAGTTGGGAAGACATCAATTCTTCAGGTATTTGAGGATCTATATATTACACACTAGTGCATATCCAATTACTGTACATAAGATTTTCAGCCCTGTCCAACTTTTTGTGACTCCATTTGAAGTTTTCTTTTTTTTTTTTTATTTGAAGGTATTGGAATTATTGTGATTTTCTTAATAAAAATACTAGAGTGGTTTGACATTTCCTTCTCCAGCTCATTTTACAGATGGGAAATTGAGGCAAACAGGGTTAAGTGACTTCCACAGAGTTCTATAGCTATAAGTGCGTGAGGCTGGATGTGAAGTCAGAAAGATGGGACTATCTGGTTTCTGGCCAAGAGTTCCATCCACTGTCCCGCTTAGCTACTAACTAGATAATATATCTGTATAGATAAAGACGTATAGATCTAATGTTAGCTATAAAAAGTATATATGCAAATGTATGCATATAAAATGGGTATGGGTATAAATATATAACAAGAGCTCACTTCCAAAATTGTGTATCCCTTCTAAAATTATAATGTGTATATATAATAAACATATGTATATGCATATATAGACGATATAGATACAAATATAACTTTAGATACAGATTTTAGCTATAAATATAGATATATAAGGGGCATGCTGGGAAATATTTAACCACCAGTTCTCCAAAAAATGTCTACATAACATTTTAATTTTAATTAATCTTAATCTTCTACACTGTTAACATTTTCCCATTAATTTCTTGATTTTAGAATTCAACAAAACATTAAATCAAACCCTGAGTTGTAGCATTTGCCAATTTCTGGTGTACTAATACTACATTAAATTTTAATAATTGGCTGAGACAGTACTAGTTGGCTACAGCCTATCCCTGGTTATATAGATGTAGTTTTCCCTATCCTTAAGGACAGACATCCTAAGAGGCAGTGAGGTTACTCAGTGAGAGAGCTAAATTTGAAATTAGAAAGTCTTTGAATTTGAATCCTTACTAATTGAGTAAACGTTGGCCAAGTTATATAATCTCTGAGTCTCAATTTTCTTTATCTGAAAAATGAACCCAATATTAGCATCTACTTCTCAAAATTGTTGTGAGGATAAAATGAAATAATATTTGTAAAATGTTTTGTAAACCTTAAAGCCTAATGTAAATTCTTATACCTTGTAAGTGCTTAATATCATAGACTTTTAAAGTTTAAAGGGACCTGAATAGCTAATAATATTTCAAGCTTTAATAACTCTTTTCACAACAACCCAGTATAGTAGAGGGATTTTACAGAAAAGAAATTAAAACAGAAATTAACCAACTTGCCCAACTTATAGAAAATAAGTATTTGAAGATAAGATTTGAACTCTAACTTCCTGACTACAAATTCAACAACCTACCCATCTATACACTGTTGTATGTAAGTGTGCGTATGTATATGTGTATATATTTCTATGTATATAAGTATAGACAAAATATATGCAAGGCAACTTTGATGAAGAGAGGATATGGGGGAAAGCTTCCTATAGGAAATGGAATTTGAACTGAGCCTTGAAAGAAACTAGGAAAGAGTATCTTCAAGGCATGGATCATATGGAATTGCAAATATTGTTTTAAAATATATAAATATGTTTAATTAATAATTATTAAATTATTATAATTTAACATTAAATACTTTTAAAATAGTTTTTATTGATGAATACTAGAACTTTAAATATTACTGCTGTTTTATCAGGGGCTTCTTAGAAGCATCCATATAAATGCAAAAGAGAATCTTTTCTCTAGGAATGAGAACTTTTGACAACATACTGGTTGGGGAGAGATATGGGAGCTTTTGTTTCCTTAAGTCACACATTGTTCTAAATCTATGATCTTTTGTCACAATAAGATATATTTAATTCCTTCCCCACCAAAAAAAAAAGTCTCAATGAAGCTTATGAGAATAATTGTTCTAGTTGGTTTTACATGTGTGTGTAATACATGCAATATATTTACATATGCATATACATATGTGTAGATCTAGCAATATATAGTCATATACTATTGTATGGTATATATTCTATGGTAAAAATCATATATATGATCATATAACTTTATATTATATTAATATATTACATAGATTGTTCCTGTTGGTAATGTTGATTTCATAATAACTGCATGTTATATTAACATATGATTAATATAACATAATTATATAATATTTAATAAAACATTTTATATTATCTAATTATGTGATAATTATATTAATGTGTTATATTTTATTTCTCTATATATAAAGATAGAGCTGTATCTATTTATCTGAGCTCCCTTCTTGGCTTATGTTAGGGGCTAATCCTGATCCCTACCACCTACCAAATAATAGAAAACAAGGATACCACACACTGTAGGTTCTGGACATATATTGTGAAGTAACATTATTTGTGGTGCTCCCAAGAGCACAGTCAATGGATGGGTTCATATAAGCAGTCTCAGTTCAATGGCAATTTCTGTTTTAGGGTTAGATTTGGCAGCCTAATTTCTTTGCCAACATCTCCAATTCATAAAGTACCTTGAGTCATAGACAAAGAAACCAGCAAGAATCAGTGTGGGACTGGAAAGTAACAGGCTCCACTGACCTGACCAGAAGCTACACAATCAATGTTGATATCTGTGCCAGTGTAGAAATCACATACAGCATCGGATCCAATCCCAGCCACTGTGAGGAAGGTGCAGTCCTTATCAACAGAACAGTCTAGAAATGATAGGGGAAAAAGAAGAAACCTATAATTCTGATTTGTGGTCAGAAAAGACATTGATTTTATTTGATCTTACTGTCACCCTAGGAGGTAAGTGGGCAAGTATTATTTTCCCCATTTTGCAAATGAAGAAATGGAAGCCAAATAACTGATTTGCTCACAATCTCACCAAGAAAAACCTTTGCTGGACATGAGAGATGCCCTTTTGTCTTGCATTTTGACTTTTGCGTTCTCAATAGTGTCACTAGGCTCTACCCCTTGGGTAAGTCTTGTTTGTCAGGGTCTTCACAAAGATCTTCCATATCACCTCTAAAATGTAGGACTTGATGGAGGATAGATTCTTTCTGGATGTTGTTGTGAGACAGATAATAAAAGTAGTACTAATAGCAGCAGAAGCAGTAGCAATATTAGTAAATTAGCAGTAATAATAATGATGATAGTAATATTAGTAATAATAGCATCAGAAGTAATAGTATAACAATAGTAGTAATAATATTAGTCATAATAGCACTATTAGTAGTAATAGTAGTAGCAGCAACAATAATTAGTAGTAAGACTACTAATAATAATATCAGCACTATTAGTAATAGGAGGAGGAGGAGTAATACTAGTAGTAATAATAGCACTGGCATGAATAGTAGTTGTAGTAGTAGCAGCAGCAGTAGCAATACTAGTAATATCAGTAGTAATAGTAGTAGCCCTTCAAATACTTACAGGCAGCTATTATATCTTTTCTAAGCTAAAAATTCTGTTTCTTTAATTGATCCCAATTAAGATATTATCATAAAATCACAGGATTCTACATTTAGAACTAGAAGGAATTTTAGAAGCCTGGGAAGCTAAATCCCTCCTTTTATACAAAAGAAAACATAGGTCTAGAGAAATTTAAGGGACTTGCCCAAGTTATACCCCATCCTATTTACCCTTGGATTTTTGCTGACCAGACAGTTTCTTCTTTCTTAGGTTGGGTTCTTAAGGTACTTTAGCTGTCTTGTTAGGAAGTATCAACATGAGATAGTGAAAAAGAACAGTGAACTAAATGACAGAATTCAACACAATTTTGGACTTGATTACACCAGATTAGACCAAAATGTTGGGCTAGATCTCATAGTCTCTATGTCACCTACATAGTTAAGACTCCATCTGCTTTGTTTAAGTAACTTGTAACAATGTTGAATAACATGAGACAAAGTATAAATTATCTTGGAAAGTCAACTAGGGAGCATTATTCCTAGTGGAACTCAAAGTATTAATGAGTCATCTTTGAATCCAGCCTTTCAACCAACTCTTAATCAACCTCATTGTATGTTACTGTCAGGTTCACCTCTCTCTTCCTTATTTTCATATATGGCCTAGGAGATTGTCAAATTACTTTCTAAATTCTAGATAAATTATGTCTACAACATTCTGCTGATCCATCCATCTAGTAATCTTATCAAAAGGGAATTGAGATTAGTCTAAAATTGATGTGTTCTTAATGAAATCATGTTGGTTTTTTGTGATTACTACTCTCTTTTCTATATGTTAAATAACTATCCCCTTCATAATACAACCTAGAATTTTTCCAAGAATCCATATTAACTTGATGAAATTATTATTTGTAGATTCTGTTCTCTTTCCTTTTTTTTTTTGTTTAAATGATGATACCTTCTCTAAGGCTGAAGTATCTCTCTCTATTTCCAATCTTTCAAAGATCACCAAAAGTGGTTTAGTTAGCAATCACATATGCCGATTCTTCAGTCTATTCATCTGTATGATACTAGTTATTCATTTATTATCTCCATATTTATCTAAGTACATATCACAATTAGGCATTTTTGTGCCATCATTTCCAGTCTAAAGATTGGAGTATTTTAGAGGTGCTGAGTAGGAAAACCACATTTCATACCTATTTTCTCTGAGCACAATCTAGGTCTTTCCCTAATATATCACTTTCTAATAACTAAATAACTTTCTAATAAATTCTATAAAGTAGGAGTTCTTAGTTGTGACTGTTTCTCTACATTATAATCGTTCTCTATGAGCAGATTTCTTGGGGAGCTTCTGGAGGCAGCCTTAGTTTTCGTTCAGTTCAATAATCCCAAAATGCAGCCAGGAGTTAAAGTCCTTTACTGTCTCTTTCCAAATCTTATCTCTAGATCCTTTATTTTCTCCTTCAAGTCTTGTCTCCTTCACTTGGGGCTCGGCTAGCTTTCTTAGAGACCTCACTCCCTCTCTTTGATTCCTGAGAGTCCTAATGTCTCCAGCCAGCACGAACGTCAGAGTGGGAATGAATCTTATTCTGCCTCCAAGAGTGTGGAATTGTGGGTTTCTGCCTTGTGGTTCTCCTGGAAGTCAATCCTAGTTCTGAATCTTCCAGAAGTCCATGAACAGGCTTTTTCTTTAGACTTGTCAATCCCCTATATTTTCGAATTCGCTGCATCCTGGCTCTGAATCAACTCGAGCCTCCCTGAATTTCTCCCCTTGACTCACTCCTAACTCCCAGAGAGTAGGCTTTTATATGCTCCCTAAAGGTGTAAGTCTAATGTGTGGATCAATGAACAAACTCTTTTAAAGGCATAAATTTCTTTAAAGGTTTGAACTCCTTTAAAGGTGTGAAACAAGAATATTATCTTGTCTCAAGTTCTGGCCCATAACATCTGTAAGAATCCTAACACTTAGTCTTTAATTTTTTGTGCTATCAACTTTTTTTTTTTTTTTTTTGGCAATCTGATTTGGACCTTTTCAACAACAACAACAAAAATGTTTTAAATAATTGAAATTAACAATGGACCTCTTGGAGTCTGAGCCCCAGACTAAAATTTCCTGCTCTAGAGTTATATTTTTTGTCTCTCCAATCACACATTGAAAGCACCATTGGGAGAACCATAGGCTTCTATAATAGCAGATACTGATGCCTGATGACAAATACATTTTTCAAAAATAGCAGCTAGGTCATTGTTTTTTTTTTATGTAGGAAGTACAAGATAATTCCCATACTATACCCCTCCCCAAACATCGCCTATTAGGAACAACATTTTTCTTACCTGAGAGGCACTGAATCAGTGGGAATTCTCCTTTCACGGTTTTAGATTGAACTACCATGGCATCATTGGAATTAAAGATAATCTCAGATTCTAGGGCTCGCTCAAATTTTCGAAGCACTAAAAGTAAAAATGTAAAGGAGGTAAATGTTCTATAAAGGGTTAATTTGGGCATTAGATCAGGAAGGAGCTAATCTACCCAATCATCCTTTCACCTCAGACCTCTGTATCAGGGTTTGGCTACTTTTATGCAAGAATTTCTAATTTTGTGTGTTTCTAGGCATTCTAGCGAGTACCAAAGGGAGAGGCAAGGAGGTGATAATGGAAAAAGCCTTGGACTTGAATCCCAGTTCTATGATTTATCAGAATTAAGACCTTGGAGAAACTACTTAACTTGTCAGAGTTGTCCAAAAGAGGAATAAATTTCCTCTGGGAACAGTTGTTATCATTGGAGGTGGTTTTTGTTGTTTGTTTAAAGATTGGAAGATATTTGCTAGAGAAGTTGTGGATGGAATTAGGGCTCAGATAGACAAGAATCTGTCTGAAACTCTATGGCTGGCATTTCCTGGCTGCAATTTTCTTAATTTGAAAATAGAAATAATAACCCTGGTTCTGGATGCTTCACAGGGTTATTATTATAACCAAAAAAGAATATAAATGATACCTGCCATTTATGGAGTTGTCTTAAATTTACTAAGCATTTCCCTCCCAATAGCCCTGGGAGCACATGCAGGCATACAAAGCATACATAGACACAAACACACAAATACTCCCTTTATACTATTTCATATTTCAAGATTCTGTGATTATTCATTGATGTTGATCATCTTAGTAGATCATCTTTTGAGGACTGCCTTTACCAAAAAAATTATCACATGTACCTACTCTGATTGAGAAACTCATTGAATTTGGCAAAACTAATTCTTAGACAATCCTACAGATTCTCCCTGAGGCTGCACTTGAAGGTTTCATCAGCTTGGTTGGAACTACCTTGGGATCTACTACCTTAGCCTTTGACAACCTAGAGCTACTTCCACACCACAATGAGGCATTGAAAGAGTATCTTTAGCTCTAAAATAGCATAAGCTAATAATTCTATAGACAAAAAATCCTAAAAAATTATAAAGAAAATCATCGGGGGCAGCTAGGTGGTGCAGTGGATAGAGCACCAGCCCTGAATTCAGGAGGATCAGAGTTCAAATCTGATCTCAGACACTTAACACTTCCTAGCTATGCGACTCTGGGCAAGTCACTTAACCCCAGCCTCAGGAGAAAAAAAAATAATAAAAAGAAAAAAAAAAAGAAAAAGAAAATCATCAGGTACACTACAGTATGCCAAATTAGTCTTCTGGCATGCAAATTCTGCCAGCTAAATCTCCCATCTGTTGAATTTCTGTAGCTTTAATTGTACTTATGTGTATCTTAGGAGAGAACCAGAAGGTTCTTCTGTGTCAACTCTCATTATGTTAGCATTAGAGACCATCTTGAGGCATAAGTGGATATGTCTAGGAATTCTGTGATTTAAGGGGGACAAAAAAGATTTTTAGAATGGATTGGAGGGAAGCACAAGTCCAAATGAAGTACAAAACAGGGTCTTCAAAGAGGAGAGTGAAATAGGACTCCCTGACTGCAGCAAAATATTACCTCCTATATGAGGTTTATCTTGATATCCACCAACTGCTACTGCCCTTTCCCATCCTACATCAGAAATTACCTTGTATTTACTTAGTCTATATTTTATATTTGCTTATTTTTTTCATGTACTCCCTCTTCCAAAAAAGGAATATAAGTGGCTTTTGGACAAGAACTATTTCCTTCTTTTCTTTGTATCTCTAGCACCTAGTATAGTGCTTAATAAGTCCTTAAAATGCTTTTTGAATGAATAAATACTAATGATAAGAAATATAGGATTAGTCTGTAAGTGTTTCAGAGGAGTTTTAAATAAATAACAGCAGAAAATTTTCCATAAGAAAAGTTTGCTAAACATTAGACTAGGCTAGGATGTAGTTAAATCTCTTTTATTGGAAAGCATCAGAAACAAAATATAAAATACCCTCTCTTCAGAGGTTCAGATTCAGAACTTAGCATAGTATTTGGCAAATAGTAGTCACTTAATAAATATTGATTGATTGATTGAGCAAGTTATTTTAATTCCCTGAATCTCAATTTATTGATTTATAGGATGAAGAAAATAAGGCTTTTTCTGCAAGCTTCCAAGGGTTGTTGTGAGGGCAATGTTTTATATACTTTTAAAAGTACAGAAATGAAGAGGTATAAATAGTAGTTGTAATGTGTCAAATAGCTCACATTTGTATACCATTTTATAATTTATAAAGAACAGCTTGATGATACAATGGCTAGAGCACCAGAAAGACTCATCTTCCTGAATTCAAATCCAGCCTCATTTCCTATCTGTGTGACTTTGGACAAGGCTATTTACTTAACCCAGTTTGCCCACTTTCCTCATCTGTAAAATAAGCTAGAGGAGGAAGTGGCAAACCTATCTATTTCTTTGCCAAGAAAATCCCAAATGAGGTCACAATGAGTCAGAGACGACTGAAAAAATGACTCAACAGCAACTTAAAGTTTATAAAGCACCTTCAATATACATTATTTTTTTTGACCCTTGCAGCTGGGTAATCTAAACAAGAATTATTACCCTCCATTATTCAGATGGGGAAATTGAAATTCAAAGAAATAGATGATTTGCCCAAAGCCACAATGATAGTAAATAGTAGAGAAAGGTCTTCTCATTCCCACTCTAGTCTTCTTCTTGCTACATATGCTGCCTAGAGGGATACATTACATAATGATTATTTTTAAAATTTGTTTCTTTTACTAGAGATGATACATGATTGTAGCACCAAGCACATTGGGAAAGATACTCTAAAAGACAACATGCAAATGAAGGGGGTTGGACTTGACTGCTAAAGTCCCTTTCTGTCCCTAAGTATACATATATACATTCTATTCTATATTCTATATTTTATGTTCCAATATTCAAAAATCTAGAGTCCTTTTCCAGCCCTTTTTAGTTCTCTAACATTCTGTATTGCAACTTTCCAGCTTGAGAATTCCATGTTCTAAGGGCCTTTTTAACTCTGACAGTCTAGAAGTCCTGGATTGAAGTAGAATTTAACTGCAACTCAAAAGCCAAATCCTGCTCAGTACCTGCTTTTGTTGTATAAGCTAAGATCTTTAAAAACTTATGTTTTTAAAATATAACAAAACTTTATTTTAAAATGTAAAAATCATTTTTATTAGCTCAGTAGGCTGTTCAAAAACAGGCAGTAGCTCTATTATTTTTTAATATTTTTGACTTTGTGAATTCTGTTTGTAATAGAAACAAAAAGGTTGACAAATTTCTGAAATTTCTTAAGACTAAGTCTATGAAACTGGAAGTCCACCATACAGAACTGAGAACAGAATTTAGCCCAAGAAATTTGCATAAGAAGCCACAGGATAGAAGCTGCATCAATCTTTAACATGATCATTTGCCTTCTCAAAACAAAACAGGCAGTAATGGGAAATGGGTTTCTGGTTGTCAGTGCCTGGAGGGAGCAGGTGTTTTAGATAAAACTGTCATTTCTACTTGGAAAGAACACTGAAGCAAGCCAAGCAGCCTGCTTACAGAAATAGCTAAAAAATGCAAAGCTTTATCCTTCAGGCTATGGGGTATAATAGAGAGAACACATCTAATAGTAGAGACCTAGAAAGAGAGCTGGCCCTGGAGGCAAAGGGGATGGGTTCAAATTCTATCTATAATAATTAATTACTACCTAATAATCTTGGAGTGAGCCTTTAAACCTACAGTTATCCCTTCTACATACCTGGGTTCAGAGGCACAGCACTCCCACAATCTGGAAAATCCATATAAAATTGTTTAACTCTTCCTTTATACTAGAAGAAAAAGAGTCTGAATTTTTTTTTTTCTTTTTCCTTATGGGATGTTTACAATGCCATAAAATAAAATGTGGCTCATAGGCTTTGTGTTGTCTGCAACTTCTGCAAAATTCTCCCCAAGTTGCCATTTGATTTCTTATACCAACCAGCATGATGATAAAATCATGCTGGAAAAAGTCATGATGTGGAAGGGATAACTGCATGTGGATATCAGATCCTCACTTTTAAAATAAAGACATGAGATCCCTTCTAGAGCTAGCTCTTATCCTGTGATCTGTTTTGGTCCTTTCTCCATCTACTACTTATTAGTGTACCCTAGATAAATCACTCATAATCTCTGGGTCACAGTCTCTTCATCCATCAAATGAGGGAGTTGGACCAAAAGGTGAAAATATAGTTTCTGCCCATAAGGAGCTCACATCCTAATGTGGGAAGACAACACATAAAGGAGAGATGAAAAGGGACAGGGATAATTATTTTGTTTGAGATGAAAAGAAGCTGCTCATTCAGAAATACAATGGCACTTCTTGGCTAATGTATGAACTTGAGCTGCTCTTTTCCTCATTGCTCAGATGTTGCTGGAATGTCTGAGCCCAAACAAAGTCCACTCTAAGCCATAGGGATTACATGATTCTTCAATGTACATGACTTATATAAGACTTCACTGAAAAGCCAAACCATGCTTTTTATGACAATAGCTAGATCAAGGGTTAGTTAAAATCCCAGTTTCTTAAACTGTGCATCACAACCCCATATGGGAACATGTAACTGAAGAGAGTGTTCCAAAATTATGATTTATTATTAGTAAATATTATATGTGTGTGTGTGTGTGTGTGTGTATCCGAGGTCATATAAAAATTTCTTGAATAAAAAGGGGTCATGAATGCAAAAAGTGTAAGACATCCTGAATCCCATAGATTCTGAGTAAGAGCAAAGTTCACTTTTCCAGTATTATCTATATATCATACATACTTCCTATCATCTATTTGGAATTTGGGGAAAGCATTGGATGTGTGGCAGTCCTGTGACCAGAGATGGTCTCTTTATTGACTGCCAGTGAATATACCTTCCTCTGGACTTTCTTTTTTCTAGAGAATTCATTTTTTCCTGGGAATCTCCAAATAGAGCTTGTAGGGAGATAAGGAAGATAGGGAGAAATGGATGGATTTATAAAGAAATGCTTCAGGCTGGAAAGGGGCAACATTTGCATCTATATCCCAGACCATCCAATGTAAGATTTACTCTGTTTCTTTAAGACACTTCATGTCCAACTTTGATTTAATTTAATTTCATCAATATGGTCCCTTTCTTCTCTACCTTTACTACTAATGTAAGCTTGGTCTCTAAGTATTTCAATATCTCTACAACCAGGTCTAGATCATATTCTAGCCATGAACAAAAGTACTTTAATTTTATTTAAAGAGATCAAAATTAGGCTCTCTTTTCCCCAGGATATTTTGTTAGTTCATAAGGAGAAAAATGTAGGCAAAAGGCGATGTGTGCAGTGACTAAAAGTCAGAAGACATAGATTCTAATTTGTAATTATTCTACTAATAGCAATGTGATCTTGAATACTTCTCTGTGGGCCTCTATTTCCTTAGTTGCAAATAAAGAGATTGTCCAAGATCAGGGGTTCTTAAGCTTTTTTTGTGTCATGGACCCTCCTTTGGCAGCCAGTATAAAGCCTATAGAATCCTTCCTAGAAATAGGTTTTTAAGTAATTGGGAATCAAAGCTCATTTTCTAATTCAATAGCCTCATTTCACAAATAAGGAAACTAATTACCATAAGGTTTAGTCATTTTCCCCAAATCACATAACTAGTAAAGATCTCCCTTTCCAAGTCTACCACCATAGGTGGGGATAGTAGGAGTTCTAGGGTTCTGTGATGGAGGCATATTGCCAGGCTCTCCATACTCCCAGGTATTTTCTTGCAGAAACAACTGCATTAGAGAACTGAATGTGGGACAAGAGGATCAAGCCTGAATGATTTGATTAATAGTGAAGCAAGAAGTAAGGGCTAAGGAGTAAATTCAGCAGGAAATAAGTCAGTTTCTAGGTTGTCAAAAGATTTAGATATTCCTGAATATAAGACAATACAAGGCAATGCAAGAGTACTACCCCTAATAATAATTTCTACAATCTTCTTAAATTTCTATACATTTCTACAATCATCTTAAATTTTGTAAAAACGCTTTCCTTATAATAAATACCTTTTTGAGATAGATAATTTCAAGTATAATTATCCTCATTTTTTTGAATGGAACCTCCCAGGGTCCTAAAGCTAATAAATACAGGAGACAAGTATTTGAAACCATTTTACTCCTGACAAATACAAACCTCTTATCCATCTGATGAAATAATAGCTTACATTTATAAATTACTTGACAGCTTACAAAGTGCTTTGTTTATAATCATGAATAGTTATCAGTAGACCCAATTTTATAGGTGAGGTAGCCAAGACCAAGTCAAGTGAAATAACTTTTCCATAGCTATCAACCTCTATTAGAGTCAGAACTGGAATACATGTCTTTTAACGTGGAAGCATATTAACCTTTCTACTAAAATAGGAAACAATGGAAAATAGTAGTCATGAGGACACAAGGTAGAATTTGAACAGACTTTATATTTTTTGAAGACTCTGAATAAGGCTATAAGAAAATCAGGGTAAGATTTGTGAAGTAACATTGTATATGG
Organism: Sminthopsis crassicaudata; assembly: GCF_048593235.1. Lineage (NCBI taxonomy): Eukaryota > Metazoa > Chordata > Mammalia > Dasyuromorphia > Dasyuridae > Sminthopsis > Sminthopsis crassicaudata. Next base: position 97,273,901 of record NC_133617.1, read on the forward strand.
ATGGATAGACAACAGATATATCACATACACTTAGACACTTCTCATTGCAAATAATTCAGTTAAAAGGCTATTTATTCATCTATCATTCCATCCATTCAACATTCAGTGCTGCATCTGGTATATAGTTGGTAATTAATAAATGCTTGTTTCCATATTTCAACAACCATTTATTAAGCACCTATGAATATCTACTGGAACAATCGACTTATGTGACTATCGGGCAAGTCTCTTAACCTTTTTTGTTTTAGTCTCTTCATTTGTAAAATGGTGACACCTATCACTCAGGGTCAGGATCAAATTAGATATCCTACTGAATTCTAATGACCTACCATAATCTCTTCGATGTGACTATCCCTTGCAGTGGTACAAATTATAGCAGAACTATATCTTCCGATCAGATGAGTGTTACTCATCTGTTCCTCTCATCAATTTATTATGAGGGGAACTGGGGGTTTCCCTTATATTTTCTTGATATTAAGTCATTGCAGCTTAGGGCATATCTATTGGTTTCCACTTTAACCATACATAAGTATTGTCTCATTTTTCTTTGGCAGCATATGAGCAAAAGAAAATACTATACTATAAGGGGAATACAGGATATGAAGGTACTTTGAAAAATAATAATGATAGTTTACTTGTGTGTAGCACTTGCTGGTTAAAAACTACTCACATGAAAATATATTTTATATGATTGTATATATATATGCATTCTTTTACTTGATCTTCACAAAAACCCTGAAAGGTATGCTAAATAGATATTCTAAATCCCATTTTATAGATAAGAAAATTAAAATAAAACAACCTAACAGAGACAATTAGGTGGTACAGGCAGATAAAAGTGCTGAGCCTAGACTCTGGAAGACTCAACAAATCTGATCTCAGACATTTACTAACATATGTAACCCTGGGCAAATCATTTTAACTCTGTGTGCCTCAGTTCCTCATTTGTAAAAGGAGCTGGAGAAGGAAATGGCAAACCACTCCAGAATTTTTGCCAAGAAACCCTCAAATGAGGTCATGAAGAGTGACATGAGAAAAAAGGACTGAACAATAACAAATGACCTACCCACAACTAAAGACCAAGTGTCAGAGGGTATTCTAAATCAGGTTTTCTGAATTCAAGTCCAAGGCTTGCTTTTTTTTTTTCCTTTTACACAGTGATCTGTTTTGTGGGGAAGGATAAGTTGGCTGAAGGATATGATCAAAAATGAATTTATATTTAAGGCTCATTCCTCAGCTGGATGACCTAAATAGCTCACATTTAATGACCTGAATGACCCCAGAGTGTCTTTTATGTCTTTCCCATTATGGGTTTTCTCCCTAGTCCCTGGTTGGTTTCCTATGTAGCACATACTTAGGCACTGGGAATCAGTTAAAGGCCCATCTGTTTCTGTCCAAGCCAGCATCTTCCCAAGGCTGTCCACACAGAAGGATCTCCCATCACTCAGGTCTTTCTGACTAGGAATGTATTCACCATCATCATCACATTTCAGTCCCAGTTCATTCCTCTGACAATTGGTGACACCTGCAAGGGAATATCAGTCAGCCAACAAGCATTTATTAAGTATTTACTATGAGCCCAACATTGGATTATGCACTGAAGATACAAAGAAAGGCAAAAAAAAAAAAAAAAACATTCAGTTTATGCTGGGTCTTCCAAGCATCAGGAAGTTGCTGGGCAGCTTTTGCAAGTGCCTGGAATGAATTCCATGAAATAACTTAGAGGTTAAAGTCAGAATCTTATGGTGGATTCCCATTAAATCAGGCAGGATAGGAAGCTGTAAAGAGCAGGGTAACACCTGGCTCTTACAAAGCAAAATCCAATCAGTCAATAAAAATTGATTAAGTGCCTACTATGTGCCTTCAAGAACTGTGCTAAGCACTGGGGATATAAAAAAAAAGACAAATCATGGTCTATGTTCTCAAGGAAAAACAATATGTAAAAAAATACATGCAAGGCAAAATATGAACAGGAAAAATAGAAAATAATTAACAGTAGAAGAGCACTAGAATTAAGAAGGGCTAGGGAATGTTTTCTGTAGAAGGAAGGATTTTAGGTAGGATTCAAAGGAAGTCAGGGAGGTCAGTAGTCAGAGGAGAAAAGGAAGAGATTTCCAGGCATGAGGGCCAGTAAGAAAAAATGGAAGGAGCTGATAGAGTGTCTTATTTATGGAATGTGGATTGAAGAGTAAGAAGACTGGAAAAATAGGAGGAGGTCAGGTTAATGAAGGACATTGAGTGTTAAGCAGAGAATTTTCTATTGCCTATGGGAGCAAATGCAGGAGGTAGTCCAGTTGGCCATTAAGAAGCTAAGTAATGGTGTGGTTGTAGGGGGTGAGAGGATAACCTGTCTAGAAAGTTCAAGCAAAAGTGGACCCCTCTTGAGTCTGTAATCTCCCTTAGCCTGGCTGTCTGTATGTCTTTGCTGACCTGTCCTTTTTTCTCCTCCAGTACCCCTTTGCTCACTGGTTGACTTCCTCTGATTATTCAGTTCAATTCGAAGCAGCCAAGTAATACACAGGATATAGACAAAGACCTGAATTCAAATATAACTGGGACATGTCCTAGCTGTATGACTCCGGGCAAGATATTTAATCTGATTTAGTTTCCTCATCTGTAAAATGGGGATAACAAACCTATTTCCCAAGTTTCTGATATAAATCAAATGAAGTATTTGTAAAGCACTTGGTATAGTACCTGGCACATATAAAAATATTATATATATATATATATAATAAATATTAGCTATTACATATTATTCACCAAACATCTATTCAGCTTATCCTATGTCTACACAGCTTTACAGAGAGACGCAAAGATGAATGAGGGATATAATCTTTGCTTTCAAGAAATTTATAATCTACTAGGAAGGATATGACCTGAATGCAAATAAGTATTAAACACAGAGGATGTCACAAAAGGGGAGAGGAGGTGGCGGGGAACTCTGTAAAAATAGCTCCTGTAGGACATTGAAAGGGACTATTAAATCATGCCCAGATTTTACCAATGTGAAAACTGAGATAGTGAAAAGTTTCAACTTTCCAGAGTCATACAGCTAGGAAGTATTTGAGGCAGACTTTGAACCTATATCCATAATTCCAAATCCAATACTCCATCCCAAGATTTTGAGCTCCTTGAGAACTCTCCTCTTCCTCTTCCTTCCTTTGTCTCCCCCATACATAGTAGGTTCTTAATAAATGCCTATTACTTGCTCACTAATATTAGAGGAGCAAGACATCACCTTCTGATTTTCTGATTCACTACTCCACCCACCTGCTCAGCTTTCCAGCTCATATAGAGGGGTTCACTGATACTCTCTCACCTGCCACACCTGCTTCTTACACTTGGATTCCTCCCTTGTCCTGCCACATTGCCTGCTACCAGTTCCCTTTTTGATAGAGTAAATATTACATACATTGGAACAGATTGCTCCCCCTTGCAAGGTATGTAATATATACTACCCCAAATCTTTGGAATGAATGCTACACCCAGGCCACTCTCTCCATTTAATGAAATCTTCCTTTGCTTCAATGATCTAATAGTGGTGTCCCTTCCCTCATGAAGACTTCTCAAATTTCCACCTCTCCACACAAACTAACATGAACATGATCTCTCCCTCTTTAAATTATTTTTAGGGTTTTGCCTGGCTCATATATATTTCATTACAGGCAAATGTCATGGTTATCTGTATACATTATATCCGCATTTCACTGTAAACTCCTTGGAGACAAGGACTATTGATTGATTAGTTATGAGCCAGTAATCAACAAGCTTTTAAGTGACTATTATGTCCCAGGCATTGTGCTAAGCACTAGGAATACAAAAACATAAATGAAACTGTCTATTGGGAGGGGCAATCAAGGAAGATCTATTTTGTATGTAAAAGTATCTACAATATACAGGTGTGTACAACACATAGGTCAATACAAAATAGATGGGCAGTTAGATGGTGCAATGGATAGAGCAGCAGGACCAGAGTCAGGAATACCTGAGTTCAAATACAGCCTCAGACACATATCAACTATATGACCCTACGCAAATCACCTAACCCTGTTTGTCCAAATTTCCTCATCTGTAAAATGAACTGGTGAAAGAATTGGCACAGCACACTAGTATATATTCCAAGAAAACCTAAAATAGGGTCACAGAGTTGTGAAATAATTCAGCAATACCAACAACATAAAATAGATGGAGGAAGAAGGGGAAAGGAGCTAGAAGACACTAAGAACTAGAGATACCAGGAAAAACTTCATATAGTAAAGCTTTTCTAAAAGACAGAGGCAATATAAGAGTATATTAAAAGTATGGAAAAATTGCTCTTGTTTAAAAAAAAAAGGCACAGATTTAGGAGATGAAATATCACAGGTGAGAAATAGTAAAAATTTAAGTTCAATTAGTCTGTAGAGTATATGTATAATAAGACTAAAAAGGTAGGCTGAGTCATTAAGAGATTTGAATGTCAAACTGAGGAGTTTGTATATGATTTCAGAGGCTACAAGTAGCCCCCAGAGTTTATTGGAATGGAGAAATGATAAGATCTTAATCAGTATCTTAGGAAAATTACCTTGATTTTCTCTGGGGCATGGATTAAAGTGGGAAGAGATTTGAAACAGGGAAATCAACCAAAAGGCTTTTGCAATAGTCCTGGCATGAAATGACAGTATGAAGGAGAATTCTCTTTTGAAGTAGGCTCAGAGGCCTAACTCACAGTGACTTTGGCTGAAAGCTCCAGTTGAAATGGTAGATCTGCCTGCAGGACAAGGAACACAGGCCAAGCTGCCAGGCTGCTCTTGGTAGAATCCGAGAGAACAGGGGACACATTCTTCCTCCAGAAAGTAGCTGCCTTCAGGGCAAACAACTATAAAGCAAGAAAAGAGAAGGAACATTTGTAAGATTTCATCTAAGCTTTTTGGTTACAGTCCCAAGTACAGGAACAGATGAAATTCCTAAAATTATAGAAGTCTCAACAGGTTACCAACTCCATGCCCCTAGTTACTACCAACAGCATCTCTGATATAGATCAGAGATCTCTGGTTTTCACCCTTTCTTCTGTTTTCACTGTCATCACCCTCATTACCAAGCTCTCTGGATACTGCAATAGATTCCTAACAGGTTTCTCTGTCTCTGGTCTCTACCTCCCTTAAAACTCTCCTCTTTCCTTCAATCCATCACCTGATCACATAATATCTGAAGAACAAGAATCAGCATAGCTGCTTATAGAGTGTAAAAAAAAGTCCATGAAGTCCTTTGAATGCCAGAGGACCACCATATTTGATTCTGGAGATAATTAGAAAGTAACCAGAGCTTATTGAATAGGGTAATAAACTTGCCCAGATTTATACTTTGACAAGCCGAGTGGAGAATAAATAGAAGTAGACATATTTGAAATGAGGAGACTAGCCTGATGACTCTTCCAATAGTTCATAGATAAGGCCCTCTGCTTCTGTGCTTATTCAGTTCTTACTTATCTTTTAAAACCCTACTCAAATGCTATCTACACTAAGAATTTTTCCCTGTTCCCTCCATTGCTAATAGCCTGTGCCCTCAGATCTCACATAAGAGTTTATTTTTCAACACTCTAATAGATTTAGCATGTAGTATGGTATTTGTGTCTTTATCTACCTTCCCATATATCTTACCTTTATCTTATCTACCTTTATAGTTTTAATGCTGAGAATATAGTAATTGCTTAATAAATGCTTGATGACTTATAATAGTACCTTCAAGAGATAGTGAGGCATAAAAGAATCCTTTCACTAAATGACATTGTATTATCATGATTTTTGAGATCTTGTTTATGAAAATGTTATTCTATTCATTACTTTTAATTTTTATTATTACTGGGAAATGTGTATGGACCACAACATAGCATTTACACTTTTTCTGTTATTGTTTGCTTGCATTTTTGTTTGTCTTCCCAGGTTATTTTTACCTTCTTTCTAAATCCAATTTTTTTTGTGCAGCAAGCTAACTGTATAAATATATATATATATATATACATATATATATATTTATACAGTTAGCTTGCTGCATGTATGTATATACATGTATATACATATATATATTCACATATTGTATTTAACATATACTTTAACATATTTAACATGTATGGGACTAGCTACCATCTAGAGGAGGGGGTGGAGAGAAGGAGGGGAAAAGTTGAAACAAGTTTTTGCAAGGTTCAGTGTTGAAAAATTACCTATGCATATGCTTTGTATATAAAAAGCTATTTAAAAAACAGTAAAAATAAATAAATAAATATTTGTTATTTGGGTTCAAGTCATATCCTACTTTCTATGATCTCATTTGAGGTTTTCTTGGCAAACATATTAGAGTGGTTTGCCATTTCATTCTCCAACTCATTTCACAGATGAGGAAACTGAGTTAAATAGTATTGTTACTTATAAGAGAAGAGGAATTTTCAGGCCTAATGCTATATCCACTATATCACCTAGCTACCCTACTTTTCTCCTTTTTTCATGCTGCAGATTGGGAATGATCAAACTCATTGGAATTTTGTCAAATATGGAGGAAATAGTCTGTGAGTAAAGGCCCAAGGGACTTTTATGTATTAAAAGCATGAACTTTATCACTTGGACATTGGGGCTTCTAGTTTGGCTGCTCAAAGGTCTTTTCCACTGTCTTTTCTATCTTCTAGATAATTGAAGCTACCAGAGAAAAATACTCTAATGATGATGAAGATAATGAAAAAGGACAATGGCCAAAAATTCCATGCAACTTTCTACTCCTGATTTATTGTATTTCTTCAGTAAGGGAGTGAGACATAAGAGGCCAAGATTTGCCAACTGGCATTAAGAGGTAAGTTACCAGAAAAAAAAGGCTTCAGGCTTTACATTCTAAGTAAGCTTAAAACCAGAGCCACATCTGGGGAATTGTATAATGTACCTACCAGTCTACTACTGACAATTCATTTCTTCCCTCAAAGGGCCCTGTTTCATTACCCATATGAGTCAGGTTGAGAAATAGCAAGCCCAGAGCTAACCTCATCTCTGGAACTGTGATTAGCTTTCAAGTAACTGGTCTTAGAATTAATGATACCCCATAAAACTAAGCTCCCCTGCCTTCCTCTCCTCCAGCTACAAAGAGGGAAGAATAGAAAGAAAAATACAAAATATAGCTTGATGACACATAATTTCTATCATCAGTCAGTGTGATTAACAAAAGCATGACTATGTTTAGAAAAAAAACAAGAGATTTTAAGTTCTGGGAAACTGGAATCGTTACTTTCTAATTTTCTCTTTCAAGAAATTTTTGATCTGTCTGAAAATTTTTCCCCAATATCCAGTCATTATTTTTTACTTGGGGGAGAACAACTCCTGGTACTGACTTTTTCTTAGAAGAGCAAAATCAGAAAAAAATAAATGCATGATAAGTAAATAAGATTGAGACTTCCAAGTTAGATATGGATCTGGCAAGACTAAAAACATTCTGAAAACAGGCGAGCTTCAGAAAATGTGTCATTAAAGAGAAATAGCATATCTGGACCTTTCTGTTTATCTCAGTAGTGAACCTGCAATTGTAGCATTCACAATGTCTAAATCTCAGCTGAAGGTGGATGATGATTAATACCTACAGTAGAAATAAATACTTGGGCATTTTCTGTTTATATTTCATTTGTAAGTTTAAGTAAAACTGACCTTGTGAGAGAGTAAAAAGGCTGGGATTTAGGCATATCCTACCCAGTGCTAGAAGCTATATAAGTTTGAAAACACTTAATAACATCTTCCCTCTTTACCACTTCTTCCTCTAGCAGTTATAAATTAGGAGTTGCTTTTCTCCTCTGACAAACCCCTCTGAAGGTGTTCTAAGAACACAGCAAAGCATATAAGATCTGTTGGATATTTCATACTGGCCCCTATCTTAACATGCTGGAAAAGTTGCTAGAACATTAGTTTGAGTGTTGATGTAGTAAATGAGCTCAACAGAGTTGAGCATCTGGAAAAGCCTAGTTCTGCTCCATTTGGGGGCCAGCTTTTTTCCATCCTTTCATGGGTATTGAATTGGTTTAATTCTTGTAGGGGATCTGTATTTTGTATTGTGAGACAATGAAGTTATCTTGAGGGAAAGGGATTGTTTTTCTTCTTTCAAATTGTACTTGTATCTCCAGAACTCAGCACAGTGCCTGACACTTGATAAGTAAACATTTAATAAATATTTATTGATTGGCTGTCTACTGAAACTCCACCAGTTGCCAAGTTTTCTTGATTCTTCATCTCTCAATATGTGCCCCCTTTTTCTTTTTGCTTTCCATATTTTAGACACCACTTGCTAGATGGTACATTAAATAGAGCATGGACCTAGAGTTAGAAAGATTCAATTCCCTGACTTCAGACATCTTATTAACTGTGTAATCCTGGTCAGGTCACTTAACCCTTTTTGCCTCAGTTTTCTCATCTATAAAATAAGCTGGAGAAGGAAATATCAAACCATTCCAGTATCTTTGCCAATAAAATTTCAAGTGGGGTCATGAAGAGGCAAACAAGACTGAACAACCGCATCTATTGCCCCTCATCTAAACTATTGCAATAACCTCCCAATTTCTTCTCCTTCTGCAATTCATCCTTCACAGAGCTACCAAAGCATTATTCTTTTTTTCTGAGACATTTGGGGTTAAATGACTTGCCCAGAGTTACATAGCTAGAAAGTGTTACGTGTCTGAGGTCAAATTTGAACTCGGTTCCTCCTGACTTCAGGGCTGGTGTTCTATCCACTGAATTACTTAGCTGCCAGAAAGCATTATTCTTAAAGCATATGGATGATTATTTAATTCCACTGCTCAATACAATGCTCAATAGACCATTGATCTAGACTTTTCTGTTTGGATTTTAAAGCCCTTAGCAATATGACTCCAAACTACCTTTGTGCCTTCTTAAATGTCACTTCCCTTTATATATTCTAGTTTAGCTAAACTGTCTTTATTATTGTTCCTTACACAATTCACTTTATCTCCCGTCTTCATGAGTTTGCACAGCATATATAGACTTCTCCCTCCCCATCTCTGTTTCCTTCAAAGTTCAACTCAAGGACTGAGTCCACTTTGTGTTGGAGGTACCTATGATATAGAAACAATATGGCTTGATGGAGAGAATTATGGAGTTGATATACCTATGATGTGCTTCAGGCAACCTCCTAGGATTTAGTTACCATGTCATAAATGTGTCATGATCTGAATTAAGTAATCCAAAATAGAGTAATTACAAATTCTTCTTGTATTCTCATCACTTTAGGTGGTCTTCCCTACTAACACAGCATGATGTAGCATTGGAATCAGGAAGGTGTGGTGTGGGTTCAAGTTCCATTTCTGACACATAACAGTTTTAGGACCCTAAGCAAGACAGTGACCCTTTTTAGTGTCCTTGGTCACTCTCAGACCTTAAGTTACAAAGTGCATGCCAATTTACTTTGAGAGAGAAATTTTCCTTACCAAGAGTTCCCTACACCAATGAAAACACAGCTGTGGACTAAAATCAAAAAGCTTATGAACTTAGTTATTAAGTCATAGATTTAGGCTTAAACGAGTAGCTTTATTTATTTTTCTCTGGAGCATAGGACACTGGACTTGGAAGACCCTGAACAAATCACTTTATTTCCATGGGCTTGTTCCCTCACTGTTTCTAAGATTTATTCCAGCTCTAACTCCATGAATATATTACTCTGATGCTAAAAGATAACTTGCAACCTTTGCTAGAGGAAAGAAATTCCTATGTTGTTTTTTTATATTCTTATATTTGTAGAAAATAAGAATAAAAATACTGCTCACTAGTCTGATTACAATATCTTGGTGAGGAAAGTATTCTATTAATTCTAGAGTGCTTCTGTAGTCTATATCAGAGACCACAAAATGTTAACTCAGAAGAAAAGCAATGAGAAAAATAGTTCTGTTAAAAATACAAATAATGAACGAGGGGGAGGACAGACTACAAACTTTGGTAAATAAGAAACAGTTCATGTTGGGCTCTGATTTTCCTAGCCTGGTAATCACATTGCATTCAGGTAATTCCGAAGGGAGCAGCCAATGGCTAGGCCAGAGACTAGTATGTAAACACAGGCGTTAACAACACTGTTTTAAACAAAGATTACATTTCCCCTATTATGTCCAGCCTCTCCTACCAAGCATTCCAGTCTCAACCGCAGCCTACAATCCCAGCTGATCTTCCATAACTCCTTGTTCCCTAGGGTAATCATAAGGGGATTACTGGCTGCCCTTCCTCTTCAGACTAACCACCCCAGTGACAGCCCCAGCAGATGAGCCTGAGATGATGACACTTTTCCACAGGACAATGCATTTGCTTGTGTGGTTTTTTTCACAGCTGTATTCCAGATGTGAATTTTACATTGAGAACACTCCCTGCCTGTTCCTACACACACACACACACACACACACACACACACACACACACACACACACATACACACCAAATAGTCTTTCACTCTAAAGATAAAAGGCCAGATTTCACCAATCTCTTTTTAGGCACTGATGAAACCTCTAACTATACTAGTTAATTCTGGGGTATTCTATACTATTGGTGTCTTTAAGGGTGGGTTTATTAATTATCAATGAACGAGAAAGTTATAGGTGGAGGAAATGGAAATAAGAAATAAAGCCTATCTTGGACACGTGAAGGCACAGCCACAGTGTTAGGGGCAATATAGTATGGTCAGTAGATCAGGCAACAGACATTATTTAAGTGCTTTCTATGTGCCAGGCATTGTGCAAATCCTGAGAATACAAACAGAGGCAAAGTGTGAGACACACATTTTAAGCCTAACTTAAGTGACCAGTTTGAACAAATCACTTAACAATTCTGGGCCTCAGTAGCCCACTTAGTGCCTAACTCACATGGTTATTGTGAGGCTCAATTAAGATAAATATGTGTAAAAGACTTTGTAAACTTCATAGAGGATGTCTGGCACAGTGGAAGGAGAACTGGCTCTGGAGTAAGTGAACCTAGATTTAGATCTAGCCTCTGATATGTGACATTGGGGATGTCACATAGAGTTGATGGCCTTTACCTGCAAATGAGGACATTGGGTTACATCAGAGGCATTGCATGGCCATAGGCGGCCCCCAAAACTTCTGAGTGCAGCACCAAATTAAAATGTAATGCGTAAATATTTAACAAAATAGGTTTAAAAAAACCCACTAAAACACATATAGTGTTTTATTTTAAAACTAAGTCAACATGTGGTCCTCAGGGATCTTCATGTGTGGTTCAGTGGCCCTTTATTATATTTGAGTTGATATCACTAGACCAAATGTTCCCTGAGCCTCCAAATCTACAGTTCTTTATAAATATCAGTTGGTTTTATTATTAGATAAAATGGAAGGGATTAAGTTGATCTTTGGTATCCTCCATTTCTTTTGTTCTGTATCTCTTCCCCTCTTACTATATAATCTTTTCCCCTCTAAAGACCCTAATACTTTTATTCAATTCCCATAGAGATCTCCTATTCAAGCCTGAATATTATCAGTATTGAAGGGACAATAGGATGCTATAGGGCATGGAGAGAGAAGAAAGCACAAGTGATCTCTTATGCTATGTACAGAAAATTGCCCTGGATCTTCTCTTGGTGCTAGAGTTGCATGAAATAGTTGAATAGTTACAACTAATTGCTATAAATGTATTTAAGGGAAAGAGAAGGAACTGACAAATCTTGGATTGTATCCCTTAGAATTGATTGAATGACACGAAAGATACTGGCACAGGACTTCCCACTATGGTGTGCCCTCATCAGAGAAGGTGCAGAGCTTTATGAGAAAAGCAGAATTGAAATAGTTCTTCAGAAGAAGCATGAGATGCGCAAAATTAGAGAGACCACTCCAAATGTTCACAGGAACTATTTGTGCCCAATCCGTGGTAGAATGTTCCAAGCCAAAATTGGTCTGATCAGCCATAGTCAGACACACTGTAACTTGACTCTAACACATTGTAACACTCATAGTAGTGATGTCATCTTGGTGCTCTTTAAGAACAAAGAACAACCAACCATCTATATGGATTTAATAAAGTAAATGATGAAAGTGAATAGAGTTAGTAACGAGCAAAAATAATACAGCTGTTGAGTGTGTGCTATATTCAGGGCTGGTCTTTCTCTCTTTAAGTTATAAAGAGGGGGGTAGAAAAGGGGGTGTCTATCTGAGGTCCTGGCTCATGATACTTCCAAGTCTACCCATAGGACTAGAAGAAGAAGAGGCGATCAGGTTCAGCCTAGAGCTAACTATTTGAATTATAGCAGCCAGAAATAGTCTTGAAACATTTGGTGCCTTGGGCAAGAATGGTGACAGAAAGAACTTGGAGTCTTCTGGGAAGGGTACTACCAGGAAATGCAGTAAGGACAACCTGAGCCAAGAACTACCACACCTGAAATACGGAAAGACTTGGGGAAAACCTCTCAAAGATTCTGGCACATAGTGGGCATTAAATAAATATTTGTAGATTAAATTGGATTTTACACATGAGAAAAACAACAACAGAAAAGAGCCTTGCTCATAGGTAATAAATAGCAATACTGCAAATTGAATTAAGGTCTTTTGAATTCCAACTTTAGTTCAGGTAACTACTGAGACCTTCTCTATCTAAGAGTTTGTGGTGAATTCATTTTACATCCATATTGAACTTCAGTGGCAGTTTCACTATGATATGGAATTAGAAATTCTAATGAAATTTTAGGAATAAACAAGAAACCAGGCCTGAGTCTAATTAATAATGCTTCAGAGAAAGGGTTCCTAACTTAGGGTTCATGGATAGAGTTCAGATGGATTTATAAACTCAGATGGGAAAAAATACATCTTTATTTCCATTCATCTTTGGGGTCCTTTTTAATTCCATGTCTTCTTTGTGTATTTAAAAACATTATCCTGAGAAGGGGCCTCACACCTTCCAAAAGTCTCCATTATTTATATAAAAAAGGTTAAGAATCCTTTCTGGGAAGAAATCAAAAACAAAAAAGAATTTGAAATTTGAATTTTTGAAATTTCAGAAATTGTGCTCCTTATTTCTCCACTCCCAATAAAATCATTTTTCTGTATATTCAGTGAACTATATGGATACAGAAAAGGCTGATAAATCAACATTTCATCTTAAGCTTCTCTGGGAATGGCTCCTTCCATTCTAGGGGAAATGGTTTCCAAAGCTACTTATAAAGTGAGGGAAGCCAATAACCTCATTGAATTTTAATTCAAAATTATTTTTCCCCAAAGCCAGAAAAGACTGTGCCTAAAACTTCCCAGATGGGGTCAGTGGAGCTCCCTCCACATGTTGAATCAACCATACTTATGAATGTCTCAAAAACTTAAATATATCACCCACACAACAATGATAATGACGCCATTTTCCATTTCTATGGCTCTTTAAGTTTTGCCCAATTCAGTTTTCAGAATGCAGCTCTGAAGAAGACAGGGAGAATATTATTAATTCTACTTTATAAAGAAGAAAACTGAGACACAAAGAGATGCTAAGCGCATTGCCTGGGATAACACAAAAGTGTTCATGGGTGGAAAAGCAAACAAACAAAAACCCTGGATTTTCTGGCCTGATCTTTTTTACTTTGTGCTGCTTCAGCTTTTTTCATGACTACCCCTCCCTTTTCTGGAATCTGTCAGAAAGTTTTCAAGAATAGATACTTCCATCTCCCAGGAAACAGTGAAAATAAGCACCAATTTTGGAGTTAGAGAATGTAAGCTGAAAATATATGATTAATACTTGTGACTAGGTAAGTCACTTAAATTCTCTGTGCCTCAATTTCCTCATGTGTATTATGGAGTTGAATTAGAGGGCCTGTGAGATCCCCTCCAGAAACCTAGATCTGTAATTCATGCTACTTTGATGGGTAATAGCTCCTTACCTATGATCTCACAGAAAGGAATCTAATAGATACTCTAAATTAGACACTATTTCTCCCTACAAAATATCTGTTGCTCCTCAGCACCTCAAGTTACTCTGATGCATGAAGTAGTGAGAGTTGATTTATTAATGTGTAGGTTCAAAGAGCAGCCTCTCAAAAAAGGTTCATACCTTCCTCTTCCTGTCTTGAAAACAACCCAGACCTCCTCTGAGTGATTGTGTGCAGGTCAGAAGTATCCATCCCCTACCTCTATATTACCTAGAGTTCTACCTCACTGATGTCCCCAGGACATTTTCACTGCCATGCTCTTGTGCTCCCAATGCTACTAAATGCCTCTGAGACTCTGGGCTTGTGATTGGTGAACCTTCATCTTGTCTAAATATCAGAGCTTTTAGACAACCTAATGCTTTCATTTTATTCTAGCTCTAGAAACTAAAGAAACCAACTCCTATTCCTAGAATGGTGTATCAGTTAATTGTTCTTTAACTTCATTTACCACCATGTGACTTCTAAGATCAAAAACAGTCCATGTTTCCCTATATATGTTGTGCTTCTCTAATAGAATATAAGTTCCCTGAAGTTAGGGACTATCTTGATTTTCTGTTTGTATCCCCACAGCCTAATACAGTATCTGTTACAGAATAAGCACTTATATGCTTTTTTTTATTCATTCATTTTTCTTCTGCATGTGTTGGAATGAACCATGTCCAAGGAATCTGTGATCTACAAAATTATATCATATAAGTAGAAACCTTTTTCCACACTCTTAAAGCTGATCTTGCTTCTGGATTATGTCATTTTATTTTTAGGATAGCTTTATCTAATTCAACCAATATGATGATAAAGAAAAAAGATAGAAAGAGGAAGGAACTGAAGGAACCTTTTAGTTCCTTTTTTTTAAGGAACTGAAAAAGGAAAATATAGGAAAGAAGTATATAAGGGAATAAGGAATATAAAGGGAGGAATAAAAGAGATAAAGAGAAATGGAAATAAAAGGAGACATTATTGGAAGCTACTATCTGTCAGTCCCTGGTTCCTAGAAAAGAGGAAAGAATCAGCATACCACATCCAGGTGAATCCAGAACTGTTTTGCCTGGTGGTGAGTTCTTTTGGAATCCTTTCTTGCATCCAAATTCCACACTTGGAAATATCTCAAAGTCATCCCCTTGGAAGAATCGTATGGTTGTATCTGCTGGAAATGTCTTGGAATCTAAATGAAGTTGGAAATCACCACTCTGGATCAACTTTACAAAACGTCCAACAAGGTCATTTCCCACAAAGACATTTTCTGCAAGAGATAGTGATAGAAAGGCTTATTCTCATTCCATCTGTAATAGTAAGAAACCTATTCCAGTCATCAGAATTATCCCTCCCTTCCACCAGAGGAGACCAAAAAAATTATATATATTATATATATATATATATATATATATGCCTGCCTTTAGATACACCAATATATATATATATATATATATATATATATATATATATATATATATATATATATATATGCCTGCCTTTAGATACACGTGAAGTTAGTCATGCAAACATCCATTTGCAGAGGTCCCTATGTAGTTTTAGCTTCTTTGGGAAGGAGAAAAATCAAAGGTTAGCATTTTGGTTAGCTTTATATATGTAGTGAGAATTTTTAAAAAATAGAATTCAATACTGAAAAAGGATCCCTTGGAAGGGAAGGAAAAAGGAAATAAGCATTTATTATGCTCCTAATGTGCCAGCCATTGTGCTAATCAACTTATAACTATTACATAATAATAATAATAGCTAACATTTATTTAATTCTTACTGTGTGCCAAACACTGTGCTTAGCATCTTATACATATTATTTCACAACAACCTGGGAAGTAGATGCTATTACTATCCTCATTTTACAATTAAGGAATCTGAAGCAAAAAGGTTTTTTTAAGTGATTTTTTCAGGGTCACACAGCAATATATGCCAAAGATGGGAATTGAACCCAAGTATTTCAGGGTTCATGCTGCCAAAAGGCATACAGCTTGTTAAAGGCAGAAATAATAATAGATACCACCCACTTATATTCCAGTCTAGTACTCTTGTTAAGATTAGCACATTACTACCACAAAGGAAGACATTAATTCAATATAAGAAGAAACTTGGTAAAAATTAGAGCTTTCTGAAATTGGAATGGTCCATCTCCCTGGGAGTTACCTAGGAATTTACTAGTAAGACAAGAAGAACTTGTCCATGTGATGAATGAGGGGATGTCCCTCACACAAGGCTGAGAATGTTTGCTTGTGAATTATCAAAAAAGACAAAAGTTAATGAGTTCTCTGACACTGGAAATCTTCTAGATGAAGCCAGATCACTATTTCTCAGGGATTTTGTATAGTAGATTCTTGGATCAGATAAGAATTTGTATAAGATTACCTCTGATCTTTCTTTCTAAGATTTTACAGATACTGTAATTGTTATTTAAAAAAAAAAAAGAGGAAGAGAGAATTTTGCAGTGTACAGTTCAGAGACACTGGGTGCCAGACAAATCACATTACAAAACAGCTCCAAAATTATATACAAATTATAGTATTCAGCTCTAGTTGCCTCATTTTAGGAAGGACACTGTTGATCTGGAGAGCATCTAAAAGAAAAAGTAGCAAGGGGTGCATTGGCTAGAGCTCTCAGCCTGAAGTCAAGAAGATTCATCTTCCTGAATTAAAATCCAGCCTCAGACACTAGCTGTATGTCCCTGGGCAAGTCACCTAATTCTGTTTGTCTCATTTTCCTCATCTATAAAATGAGTCAGAGAAGGAAATGACAATCTGCTCCAGTACCTTTATCAAGAAAACCCCAAATTAGATCATAAAGATCCAAACACAACTGAAATGACTTTACAGAAACAAAGTCCAGAAGGCAAACCCAAAGGTGAAAAGATACAAATTTATGCCATATGAGGACCAGTTAAAAATATTTAGACAGAAGAAAGGATATTAGGGGATGAGAGGGAATAAATATTTATTAAATACCTACTTTTGTACATATATATATATGCAACTGAAAGTCTGTCATATGAGAGAAAAAATTAATCTTATTCTGATTGGTCTTGAAGGGCAGAACTAAGAAAAATGGAAAGGAGTGGTATAGAGCCAGATTTTGACTTGTTAAAATGAAATTCTTTCTAATAGTTAGAGCTATCTAAAAATAGAATAGGTTACCTCAGGATGTAATAAGTTTTCCTCATTAGAAGTATTCAAAGACAGAGGGAGTAGTCACTTGTCAGGGGTATCCTAGAAGAGAATCTTAGCTCAACATATATGGTAGATGTTTAATAAATGCTGGTTGATTCACTAATTAATGTCAGGTACTGGTTGGACTAGATGCCATGTGGCTCTGTGCATCTATAATTGTGTTGGCCATCCTTAAGCTAGACCATATTGTCCTTAAAACTAAACAATTTAGTAAAGTTCTCCAGCTGTCAGACTGGAAACATTTACTGGAAAAAATAGATAAGCACTATATCAACAGTTGGGTTGGCTCCCAGATAGAAAATATACATTTATGCTACTACAAGCCAATTTAAAACCGCAGCATAACCAAAACCCATTGAAGTTGCTTCTGCCAGAAATATCTATGTAAATAAAGCCAAGGGTAAACAGTTTACTTTATCCTAACTTCAAACACTTCTAAAATTATCCAGAAATGAGCCTGAGGGAGAAGGCCTGCCCTGCATATGATAGTTGATGAGATGTCTCCCTACAAAAGTAATTGGCTTCTAGTTTTACCATATCACAGAAGATTGATGCCATAGATGGCTTGAAACACAGGGGTCAAATTCCTTTTCCAGGACTATGTTCTTATAACTCTATAATCTCAGCATCTACAGAAATGTGATCTAAGTGAATTTGCTCCCATATCATCACCACTCACCACACATCCACATTCCCATATCCTGCTAGAACCTAGCACAGTGTTCTATATTTTTTGATGCTTGAATTAAAAGTCATAATACAACATAAGAGTTGTGGTTTTAAGTATATTGTAGAAGTGATCAATATGCAAGAAGAGATAAATCTGCTTGCTCAGAGCAGGTGGAACAATAGAATGAACAGTGAAGAGAGAAATCAGACCTTTAGTTTAAAAAGAATAGGACAAATGTAACTGAGAGGTAAAACCCAGAAAGGAGGCAAGAAGAGAGTTAAAATTCAATCATAAGATCCAAATAAGTTACATACCAGAGAATGCCAGCAGATATTTAGTGGTATATAAATGACTTGGGACAAGTAATTCTAACACAAGGCTAATTTGTAACATCCATCCTTAGCCAGGAGATTTGAACTTCTTTCCCCAAGTCTAGTAAATTTTCTATCAGATGAGTGATGTGTTTCATCACACATAAACACAAACATACAACACACACACACACTTTTTGTTCTCTGGTTGTTTTTAATTCTAGGATTTTAAATAATGGATTTTACAATAAGGAAACATGTAAAATAGGTAGCTCTTTAAAAAAAGCATGAATCAATGACCTGAATACATTGCAATGACTATTAGTGCAGCAAAGTCAAATATTTTGAATGTTATTCAAGACCACCATTAATCAGGATCAGTTTCCCCAAAGAGCAAAGGGAAGTATAGCTGAAAATGAAAAACAAGGCCAAGAATCAATTAATTCCTACTAAAAACTAGTTTAAGTAGTCCTCAGAAACTAAGCAGAGACCTTCATGAAACCTGGCAGTGGGAAGGTTTGTAATGATTCCTCTATAGTAAGAGTGTAGATTTCAAGTTGGAAGAATATCAGGAACACAGTTAAAAATAAGTTACTAACCCATTACATGAAGAAAACACTTGACAGTCAAGACAACATAAAGACAGAATTACTGAAAACTGGAAAAAGGTAATTTTTACTGCTAAAACTCACTTTTTTTTCTTCAAGGATACACCAAACCCATTATCATTAGTTCAGGTGAGCTTATAAAATCACTAGCCTATAAAATCCTTATCAGAGTGTCAAATGTTTCTGAAAAATGTTTTGGAGATTTTTTTTTATTTTAAATTGACTTAAGGTTTATCCCTATTGAGTGAATATTAAATTCTAATAAAAATACTGATATGTTGGAAGATAAATTTGTTTCAGAACTATAGAAATTCCCTAAGGGACTTAGAATATTGAAACATGACCTTACACATGGCATACCTCACAAAAGGTTAGGAAAATTATCAAGTAGAGGTAAATAAACATGCTTCATGGTCTTAAGATACATTTTAAAAATTGTGGGTTTTAATCAAGATTAGACATGGGGAAAGATAAAGCTGCTAAGTGGTGTAATGACTAGAATGTTAGGCTTGGAATTGGGAAGATTCATCTTCCAAAGTTCAAATATGGCCTCAGACATTTACTAGCTAAATGAAGCTGGGCAAGTCATTTAACCCTGTTTCAGTTTCCTCATCTGTAAAATGAGCTGGAGGAGAAAATGGCAAACCACTTTAGCATTTTTGCCAAAAAAAAAACCCTAAGTGAGGGGAGGAGAGGAGCCAACATGGCAGAGAGTAGACAAGACTTTGAGCTCTTCTTGGCTTCCCTCAGAATCAACAGTAGATCAAGCCCTTGAACAGATTTTGGAGTGACAGAATGCACAAATATTTAAAGTGTAACAATTTTCCTGCATAAGATATCTTTACAGGATTTCAGGAAAGGTCCATCTCAGTTGACAAGGAGGGAAATGTGCCCAACATGGCCCAAGGCAGCCCAAGGGAAGAGGCCTCACATAAAGTATCTAGTGGAAGGCTCTTAGCTAAAATACAAATTGTACTGGGAGAAGAGGAAAAGTTAGATAAAATGGGGTAAGTTACATCACATGAAGAAGCACAAAAGACCAATTTCAAATGAAGGAAAGAAAGGAGGGGATGAACATTGTTTCAATCTTAATTTCCTCAGATTTGGCTCAAAGAGGGAATAGCTCACATACTTAGATTTGTATAGATTCCCCTATAGGGAAGCAGGAGGGCAAAGGGGAAAGAAAAGGAAGAAGCTAATGGAAGGGAGGGGAGAAGTAGAAAGAGAAAGGGATAATAAAGGGGAAGAAGCTAAAAAGGGAAGACAGATTGAAGGAGGTGCTGGTCAGAAGCAAAACTAGCAAGGAGGGAAAGGGTGAAAGTTAAAAGTATAACTTAAGGAAAAGAGGATAATGGAAAATGCAGAGTTAGTGATTTTAATTATGAATGTGAATGGGATGAAATCTCCCAGAAAACATAAGTGGATAGCAGAATGGATTAAAAGCCAAAATCCTACAATATGTTGTTTACAGGAAACTCATTTAAAGCAGAGAAATACATATGGAGTAAAGATAAAAGGCTGGAGAAGAATCTATCATGCTTCAGCTGAAGTTTAAAAAAGCAGGTGTAGCAATCCTGATCTCAGATCAAGCAAAAGCAAAAATAATTCTAATTAAAAGATATAAGGAAGGAAATTATGCCTTGCTAAAGGGTACCATAGAAAATGAAATAATAGTAATACTAAAAACATATGCACTAAGTGATAGAGCATTCAAGTTTCTAGAAAAGAAGCTAAGTGAGTTGAAAGAAGAAATAAGAGAGCAAAACTATACTAGTGGAGGAGTTCAACCTTCTATCAGAACTAGTTAAATCTAACTATAAAATAAACAAGAAAGCATTTAAGGAGATGAATAGAATTTTAGAAAAGTTATGTATGATAGATCTTTAGAGAAAAATGAATAAGGATATAAATGAATATACTTTTCTCTCAGTGGTACATGGAATCTTCACAAAAATTAACCATGTATTATGGCATAAAAATCTCACAATCTTATGTAGAAAGGCAGAAATAGTAAATACTTCTTTTCAGACTAGGATGTAATAAATATTACATGTAACAAAGGGCCATCAAAAAATAAAGCAAAAATTAATTGTAAATGAAATAATCTAATTCTATAGAATGAATGGGTGAAACAGCAAATAGAAAAAACAATCAATAATCTCATCCAAGAAAATGATAATAATGAAATAACATACCAACATTTGTGGAATTTGGCCAAAAAAGTTCTTAGGAAAAATTTTATATCTCTAGATGCTTACATGAACAAAATAGAGAAAGGAAATTGGACATGCAATTTTAAAAATTAGAAAAAAAAATTAAAACACCCATTATACACCAAGTTTGAAATCCTGAAAATAAAGGAGAGACTAATAAAATTGAAAGTAAGAAAACTATTGAATTAATAAACAAAACTAAGAGTTGGTTTTAGGGAAAAAAAACAGCAAAATAGATAAAACTTTGGTTAATTTGATTTAAAAAAGGAAAGAAGATATCAATAGACATATTCGATTTATGGTAAAACTTCCACTTCATTGAAAAGTGGGAGGGAAGGAGTAAGCTAAGGGGAAAGGAATACAGAAATTGTGAGGAAAAGGGGTAATATAGGGGGAGGAACTTTAAGATGGGGGAGGGATACTAAAAAGGGAGGGCTGTAAAAAGCAAGTAGTGCTCACAAGTTTAATATTGGGGAGGAGGGTAAGAGGGAAGGAAAGGAGAAGAGCATAAGCAGGGGTCAACAGGATAGCAAGCAATATAGAATTAGTCATTCTAACCATAAATATGAATGGGGTAAATTGCACCATAAAGAGGAAGCAGTTAGCAGACTGGATTAAAAGCCAGAATCCTATTATATGTTGTTTACAGGAAACACACCTGAAACAGGGTGATACATTCAGAATAAAAGTAAAAGGGTGGAGCAGAATCTACTAGGCTTCAGGTAAAGCCAAAAAAGCAGGGGTAGCCTTCCTCATCTCAGACCAAGCAGAAACAAAAATTGATCTAATTAAAAGAGATAAGGAAGGGCACTAAGGTAGCATAGATAATGAAGCAGTATCAATATTAAACATATACACCCCAAGTGGTGCTGCATATAAATTCTTGAAAGAGAAATTAAGAGAGCTGCAAGAAGAAATAGACAGCAAAACTATAATAGTGGGAGATCTCAACCTTTCACTCTCAGAATTAGATAAATCAAACCACAAAATAAATAAGAAAGAAGTCAAAGAGGTAAATAAAATACTAGAAAAGTTTGATATGATAGATCTTTGGTGAAAGCTAAATGGAGACAGAAATGAGTACACTTTCTTCTCAGCAATTCATGGAACTTATCCAAAAATTGATCACATATTAGGACATAAAAACCTCAAAATCAAATTCACTTAGGCAGAAATAGTAAAGGCATCCTTTTCAAACCCAATGCAATGAAAATTACATTCACTAAAAAGCCAGGGGAAAATAGACCAAAAAATAATTGGAAACTAAATAATCTTATACTAAAGAATGATTGGGTGAAACAGCAAATCATAGACATAATTAATAACTTTACCCAAGAGAATGACAATAATGAGACATCATACCAAAATGTGTGGGATACAGCCAAAGCAGAAATAAGGGGAAGTTTTATATCTCTAGAGGCCTACTTGCATAAAATAGAGAAAGAAAAGATTAATGAATTGGGCTTACAACTAAAAATTCTAGAAAAGGAACAAATTAATCCCCCCCCCCACCAGACAAACATGAAACTTGAAATTCTAAAAATAAAAGTGAGATTAATAAAATTGAAAATAAAAAAAAAAAACTATTGAATTAATTAATACAACTAAGAGTTGGCTCTATGAAAAAAACAACAAAATAGACAAACCCTTAATAAATCTGATGTAAAAAAGGAAAGAGGCAAAGCAAATTGTTAATCTTAAAAATGAAAAGGGAGAACTCACCACTAATGAAGAGGAAATTAAAACAATAGTTAGGAGCTATTTTGCCTAACTTTATGCCAATAAATTCAATAACTTAAATGAAGTTGAAGAATACCTTCAAAATTATAGCTTGTCCAGGTTAATAAAGGAAGAAGTAAATAGTATAAATAGTCCCATTTCAGAAAAAGAAACAGAACAAACTATTAACCAACTCCTTAAGAAAAAATCCCCAGGACCAGATGGATTTACATGTGAATTCTACCAAACATTTAAAGAACAACTAACTCCAATGCTATATAAACTATTTGAAAAAATAGGGATTGAAGGAGTCCTACGAAATTCCTTTTATGACACAGACATGGTACTGATACCTAAACCAGATAGGCTGAAAACAGAGAAAGAAAATTATAGACCAATCTCCCTAATGAATATTGATGCTAAAATCTTAAATAAAATATTAGCAAAAAGACTACAAAAAATCATCCCCAGGATAATACACTATGACCAAGTGGGATTTATTCCAGGAATGCAGGGTTGGTTCAATATTAGGAAAACTATTAGCATAATCGACCATATCAATAACCAAATTAACAAAAACCATAAGATCATCTCAATAGATACAGAAAAAGCATTTGATAAAATCCAACATCCATTCCTACTAAAAACGCTTGAGAGTATAGGAATAAATGAACTATTCCTTAAAATCATAAGGAGCATATATTTAAAACCATCAGTAAATATCATATGTAATGGCGATAAACTGGAACCTTTCCCAGTAAGATCAGGAGTGAAACAAGGTTGCCCACTATCACCATTACTATTCAATATAGTACTAGAAATGCTAGCCTTGGCAATAAGAGCTGAGAAAGAGATTCAAGGAATTAGAGTAGGTAATGAGGAAATCAAACTATCACTCTTTGCAGATGACATGATGGTATACTTAGAGAACCCCAAAGACTCTGTTAAAAAGTTATTAGAAATAATTCAGAACTTTAGCAAAATTGCAGGATACAAAATAAATCCACATAAATCCTCAGCATTTTTATACATCACTGACACAATCCAACAGCAAGAAATACAAAGAGAAATTCCATTCAAAATAACTGTCAATAGTATAAAATATTTGGGAATCTATCTACCAAAGAAAAGTCAGGAATTATGTGAGCAAAATTACAAAACACTTGCCACAAAAATAAAGTCAGATTTCAATAATTGAAAAGACATTAAGTGCTCTTAGATAGGCCAAGCTAATATAATCAAGATGACAATACTCCCTAAACTAATCTATTTATTTAGTGCTTTACCAATCAGACTCCCAAGAAACTATTTTAATGACCTAGAAAAAATAACAACAAAATTCATATGGAAGAACAAAAGGTAGAGAATTTCAAGGGAATTAATGAAAAAAAAAATCAAATGAAGGTGGTCTAGCTGTACCTGATCTAGAACTATATTATAAAGCAGCAGTCACCAAAACCATTTGGTATTGGCTAAGAAATAGACTAGTTGATCAGTGGAATAAGTTAGGTTCACAGGGCAAGCTAGTGAATAAAAATAGCAATCTAGTGTTTGACAAACCCAAAGATCCCAACTTGTGGGATAAGAATTCATTATTTGACAAAAACTGCTGGGAAAACTGGAAATTAGTATGGCAGAAACTAGGCATGGACCCACACTTAACACCACATGTCAAGATAAGATCAAAATGGGTCCATGATTTAGACATAAAGAATGAGATCATAAATAAATTAGAGGAACATAGGATAGTTTACCTCTCAGACTTGTGGAGGAGGAAGGAATTTATGACCAAAGGAGAACTAGAGATCATTATTGATCACAAAATAGAAAATTTTGATTACATCAAATTAAAACTTTTGTACAAACAAAACTAATGCAAACAAGATTAGAAGGGAAATAACAAATTGGGAAAACATTTTTACAGTTAAAGGTTCTGATAAAGGCCTCATCTCCAAAATATACAGAGAATTGACTCTAATTTAAAGAAATCAAGCCATTCTCCAATTGATAAATGGTCAAAGGATATGAACAGACAATTCTCAGAGGATGAAATTGAAACTATTTCCACTCATATGAAAGTGTTACAAATCACTACTGATTAGAGAAATGCAAATTAAGACAACTCTGAGATACCACTACACACCTGTCAAATTGGCTAAGATGACAGGAACAGATAATGATTAATGTTGGAGGGGATGTGGGAAAACTGGGACAGTGATGCATTGTTGGTGGAGTTGAGAAAGAATCCAACCATTCTAGAGAGCAATCTGGAATTATGCCCCCAAAGTTATCAAACTGTGCATACCCTTTGATCCAGCACTGCTACTACTGATCTTATATCCCAAGGAAATACTAAAGAAGGGAAAGGGACCTGTACGTGCCAAAATGTTTGTGGCAGCCCTTTTTGTAATGGCTAGAAACTGGAGAATGAACGGATGCCCATCAATTGGAGAATGGTTGGGTAAATTATGGCATATGAATGTTATGGAATATTATTGTCCTGTAAGAAATGACCAACAGGATGAATACAGAGAGGTTTGGAGAGACTTACATCAACTGATGCTGAGTGAAATGAGCAGAATTAGGAGATCATTATACACTTCAACAATGATACTATATGAGGATGTATTCTGATAGAAGTGGTTATCTTCAACATAGAGAAGAGCTAATCCAATTCCAATTGATCAATGATGGACAGAATCAGCTATACCCAGAAAAGGAACACTTGGAAATGAGTATAAACTGTTTGCATTTTTTTGTTTTTCTCCCCAGGTTATTTTTACCTTCTGAATCCAATTCTTCCTTTGCAACAACAACAATAACAACAAAATTTGGTTCTGCACATATATATTGTACCTAGGATATACTATAACATATTTAATATGTATGGGAATGCCTGCCATTAGGGGAGAGGGAGGAGGGAAGGAGGGGAAAATTCAGAACAGAAGGGAGTACAAGGAATAATGTAAAAAAGGAAAGAAGAAAACCAAAGTACCAGTATTAAAAATGAAAAAAGTGTCCAATTGATTAATGATGGACAGAATCAGCTACATCCAGAAAAGGAACACTGGGAAATGAGTGTAAACTGTCATTTTTACCTTCTGAATCCAATTCTTCCTGTGCAACAAGAAATTCGGTTCTACACACATATATTGTATCTAGAATATATTGTAATATATTTAACATGTATAAGACTGCCTGCCATCTGGGGGAGGGAGTTGGGGGAGGAAGGGAAAAAATCTGAACAGAAGTAAGTGCAAGGGATAATGTTGTAAAAAATTACCCATGCATATGTACTGTCAAAAAAAAAGTTATAATTATAAAATAAAATAAAAATTAAATAAAAAAAAGAAAGAAAGAAAATGAAAAAAGTGGAGTTCCCACCAATATAGAGAAAATTAAGGTAATAGTTAGGAGTTATTTTGCTTACTTGTATGTTAATAAATCTAATAATCTAAATGAAATGGATGAGTACTTAAAAATATATAGTTTGCCCAGATTAACAGAGGAGGAAATCAATTATTTAAATAGTCTCATTTTAGATAAAGAAATAGAGCAAGCTATTAATGAATTCCCTAAGAAAAAATCTCCATGGCCAAATGGATTTACAAGTGAATCCTACCAAACATTTAGAACAATTAATTCCATTTCTATACAAACTATTTGGAAAAATAGAAGGAGTTCTACCAAATTCCTTTTATGAGACAGATATGGTGTTGATACCTAAACCAGGAAGAGCCAAAACAGAGAAAGAAAATTATAGACCAATCTCCCTAATAATCATTAAGGCAAAAATCTTAAATAAAATATTAGAAAAGAGATTACAGCATCTTATCACCAGGATAATACACTAGGACCAAGTAGGATTTATACCAGGTATGCAGGGCTGCTTCAGTATCAGGAAAACTATTAGCATAATTGACTAAACAAACTAACCAAAATCATAAGATTATATCAATAGGTGCAGAAAAAAAAATTGACTAAATACAAAATTGCAAGTTATAAAATAAACCCATAGAAATCATTGGCATTTCTATATGTTACCAACAAAGCCAATACCAAGAGATAGAAAAAAATCCCATTTAAAATAATTGTAGATAATATAAAATATTTGGAAGTCTACCTGCCAAAACAAAACCAGAAACTATATGAATTCAATTACAAAACACATATCACACACCAAAAGTTAGATCTAAAAATTGGCAGAATAGCAAGTGCTCATGGGTAGACTAAGCTAATATAATAAAAATGATAATTCTATCTAAATTAATCTATGTATTCAGTGCCATACGAATCAACCTGCTAAGAAATTGCTTTATAGAACAGAAAAAAAATAAGAAAATTCATCTGAAAGAACAAAAGGTCAAGAATTTCAAGGGAATTAATGAAAAGAAATGCATTTAGAAAGATGACCAGCTGTACAAGAACCTAAACTACAATGTAAAGCAGCAGTTATAAAAAACATTTAGCATTGGCTAAGAAATAGATCAGTGGAATATGTTAGGTTCATAATACATAAGTCAATGATTATAGTAACCTAGTATTTGATAAACTCAAAGACTCCAGCTTCTAGGATAAGAACTCACTATTTGATAAAAATTGCTGGGAAAACTGGAAAATAGTATGGCAAAAACTAGCATTGACCAACACCTAAAACCTTATACCAAGATAAAATTGAAGTGGGTTCATAATTTAGACATATAGAGTGATGCTGTAAGCAAATTAGAAGAACAAGCGGTAGTCTGTCTCTCACATCTGTGGAGAAGAAAAGAATGTATGGCCAAAGAAGAATTAGAGAAGATTATGAAATGCAAAGTAAATAATTTTAATTATGTTAAATTAAAAAAGGTTTGTACAAACAAAATTAATGCAGCCATAATTAGAAGGGAAGCAGAAAACTGGGCACGGGAGTGGGGGGAAGGCAGGGGATTTACATCTAATGTTTCTGATAAAGGCTTCATTTCTAAAATATATGGAGAATTGATTCAAATTTATAAGTACACAATTCATTCCCCAAATGATAACTGGTCAAAGGACATGAATAGACAATTTTCAGATGAGAAATTAAAGCTATTTCTAGTTATATGAAAAAATGCTCTAAACCACAATTGATTAGAGAAATGCAAATTAAGACTGCTCTGAAATATCACTTCACACCTCTCAGATTGACTAAGAAGATAGGAAAAGATAATAAATGTTAGAGGGCATGTGGGAAAACTGGGACACTAATATATTGTTGGTGGAGTTGTGAAGTGATCCAACTATTCTGGAGAGCAATTTGGACTATGCCCAATGGGCTATAAAACTGTGTATACCCTTTATTATAGCAATGTCTCTACTGCATCTATATTCAAGAGATCATAAAAAAGGGAAAAAAGAACCCATATGTGCTAAAATGGGTGTAGCAGCCCTTTTTTGTAGTGGCAAGGAACTAAAACCTGAGTCAATGCTTATTATTTGGGGAATGGCTGAATAAGTTCTGGTGTATGAGTACAATGGAATATTATTGTTCTATAAGAAATGATGATCAGGCTGATTTCAGAAAAGTTTAGAAAGACTTACATGAACTAATGCTAAGTGAAGTAAATAGAACCAAGAGTATATTGTACACAGCAACAAGAAAATTTATGTTATATAATGATCATTAATGTGATGGACTTGGTTCTTCTCAACAATGAAGTGATTAAAGACAGTACCAATAGACTTCTGACAGAAAGAGCCATTCATATTCACAAGACTGTGAAAACTGAATGTGGATAGCAACATAGTATTTTCACCTTTTGTATTATTGTTTGTTCATTTTCTCATTTTTTTTCCTTTTGATCTGATTTTTCTTGCACAGCATAATAAATGTGGGAATATGTTTAGAAGAATTGCACATGTTTAACCTATATTAGATTACTTGTTGTCCAAGGAATGGGGAAGGTGGGAAGGAAGGGACAAAAATTTGGAAAACAAGGTTTTGCAAAAGTGAATATTGAAAATCACTTTTGTATTTTGAAAAAACCAAAAGCTATCATTATGATTTTTTTAAAAAAGCAAACACCAAAGAGATCATAAAGAGTTGGACACAAATGAAAAGAATGAACCACACATGTGGGAAAATGGATCTTTACTCAAAGAGAAACCAAATATCCAGTGTAATAAAAGTATTGTTTCATGATGAAATACAGAATGTGTCTAAATCTTTTTTAACTTGATTCAAAATTGTATAAAACATAGCTATAAAAAAAGAACATTATACATTACATTTTTTCAAGATGCAAAAATTTTCAAGTGTATACTGATATTATTTTACTTTGTCCCAGATAATTTAGCCTTAATAATTTAGATAAAGTTAGCCTCTCTAACTGCTAAGGCACTCTCTGTGATCTTTGAAAGATCACGTTGAATTGGAAAAGTACCACAGCACTGAAGAAAAGCTAACACTGTCCTAATTTTCAAAGAAGGATAAAGTCTGTAAGTGAATTCACTTTGATGTCTAGTAAAATTTCAAATGGCATTTAAAAAAGAATGATTAGAGAATACTGAGAAAAAACCATAATCACAAAGAATGAATTATTTCATCAAGAACAGACCATGTTATACCAACCTCATTTCCATTTTTTGGTAGGATTGTTAAACTTGTACATTAGAGAATTGCTTTATTTATACTTTAACTAGACCAGCAAAGTTGCTAATGAAATATCTCCTTAAATTAATATAATAAATTGATCTTCAGCTATATATAAGGGAGGCAATAGGATTTGTATTCTTTGCCTTAATCAGTGTCTGGAATATTTTGTTTTGTTATCATATTTTAATAAATACATTGATAAACTGGAGAATATTGAGAGCAAGGAGGACCAGACAGCATGAGGCTCTGAGATGTTAAATATGAATATAGATTGAAAGAAATTAGAAGTTTTTAATCTAAAAAAGAAAAAAAGGATAGTAGCAACATCATTTGAGGTTTTCTTTTTTTGGGGTGGGGGAAGCAATTGGTTTAGGTGACTTGCCCAGAATCACACAGCCACTAATTATCTGAATACAGTACGATACTCAGCTTCTCCTGATACCAAGGGCCAGTGCTTTGCCCATTGGATAATTGCCCCTTATTTCAGGTTTTCTTGGCAAAGATGCTGGAATGGTTTGTCATTTTCTTCTTCAACTCATTTTACAGATGAGTAAACTGAAATAAACAGGGTAAAGTGAATTGTCTGGAATTGCACACCGATATACTATCCACTACTTACTACACCAACTTGCTATTTTATGATAATGACGAGGATTAATGTGTGTAGATTTGCCTACTGGTTGCAGTGCAGGATGAGGGATAAAAATCATAATTCAAGATGATCCAAGGTTATGATCCAAGATGATTAGGAGGATGCTAATGCCATTAACATATGTAGATAAATTGAAAGAAGAAGCTTTAGGCTATAAGATGATATGTTCAATGGGGAGTTTATCTTTATCTATATTGAGCCTAAAATTTTTATGAAAGTACATGAGCTTGTAAATCCTCACGAAAGGCCTTTCTTCATGATTGTCAAGCAAAACTTCCCCCATTTATTGAGTGAGGTTCAAACCTGTCACAGCATTTTATTACTTGTTTGTTTGCTGTCCAGAAGAAAAGTCATTTAAATCCTGAGCAGTGCAGTTAACCCATGATGAAGAATATAGGCTTGATGTTTTAAAATTTGAAGTGTTGCTAACAAACTAATACAATTTCTCAACTTTATAGTAGCCTTATAAATCTATAGATGTTTACATTTTGCCTTATTTGGTATTCATAACAACATCGTAATGGAATTTTATTATTATCCCCCTTCCATGACTAATAAATAGTCTGAGGCATGATTCAAACCAAAGTGGGCTATGTTCTATATACTACCTCATGTTGCCTAAGTCACTAGGACAAGATAATTTTTAGTCCATCACCAAATTGACTCTAGATATAGTGGGAAACAGTCACCAGTCTGCTTGGACAACCAATCAGACTATCACACTTATAAGCTATAGATACACTACACACAAATGCTAGTTCTGGGGCTATAAAGACAAAAACAAGACAGTCCCTGTTATGAAGCAATTCATATTTTATCAGGCAAGGCAATATGTGCATATGCAGTTGCCTACAAAATAGATATAAATGAATTTTTTGGAGGCAACCCAGGGTTATTTGACTTGCCCAGGGTGACATACTATTGGATCAAATTTGAACTCAGGCCCTCCTGACTCCAGGATTTTTGTTAGATACAATGAGCTACCCAGTTGCCCCACAATAAAAGGTATTTTGAGGAAGAGGGAATCAATAGTTGAAAATATTGGGAACATTTTTCATGTATAGGATGATGCATGAACTGAGCTATATATTATTCTAAAGCCAAACTATAAGTATCTAAAAAGATTAGAAAATTGGAGGGTTTATAGCAGGGAGCAGAGAAGGCATGGGATGAGATGTAGCAGGGGTGGGTTCCTCTGGATCTGTAATATCACTGATATGGGTAATTTTCAGTATAAAACTCCCTTCTCCAAATACACATTGATAACTCCTCTCAAATATAATGTTTTGGTGATTTACCCATGATCACACAGATAATATTTGTCAAATGCAAGGATTGAACACAAATTTTATTGACCCTAAGACAAGGCTTTTTTTATGTCTGAAGGCTATATTGTCTTTAAGAAATTAATTGATTGGGGGACAGTTAGAAGACCCAGTGGACAGCAGACATGCTGAAATCAGGAATATCTGAGTTCAAATCAGGTCTCAGACATTAACTAGCTGTGTGACTCTGGGCAAATCATTTAACCCAAATTGCCTCACACAAAAGACAAACAACCCCCCCAAAAGAAGTTAATTGAAGTATCAAGTTTTCAACATTAATTGTTAATATGCTACATAGATATCACAAATTTAAATACCTCATAGGCTGAATATAGTAGAGATTTCAAGTTCCTACAATAATGTTTCTCTCATTTATAACACATCTATTTTTCTCTATTTTGTAGCCAGGGAAACTGAGTCAGTTTCAAATTAGTGAAGAGATTTACTTAAAAATTCATAGAACTACTAAGTTATAGAACCAGGACCAAAAACCAGGTCTTTAAATTCCAGCTCCAGTGTTCTCTTCCTTCTTAACTTACAGAATTATTAAAAGAAAGGTACTTTGCAAAATGTTAAAGTATTCCATAACTGTATTATTATTATTAGTATTAGTATTAGTATTAGTATTTCTACTACACACCCTGCTGTTTCTCATTCAGCAGGAGAATAATATTTTAAATGACTCTAGGGAATATTCACTGTGAATGGGATCATAAAATTTGTATAAAGTTGATGAACTGAGGCAGGAGGAAACGCAATAGACAGTCAGAATTTTCATTGGAAAATTATATCTATTTTTAACAACCCACAAAGGGCAGAGAAAGTTATTAAGGAAAAACTACCAATATTTTGAGCACATTGCTAATATTTCAAGGTCACTATCAAAGAAAGAAACCACATCCTCCACAACATGTCCCCTGGTGACTCCAGCTTTGGCTATCACAGGTCAGCTTTCATGTAGTGTTTATTTTCTTATGAACAGGGAACATCTAAAGTACCTCTAAAGTGTTATTTTTTCCTTCAGAATATAAATATAGTTATTTACTGTGCTTATTATAAATTGGTCAAGAGAAAGCCATGAATACAACATGGAAAGCAATGTGGTATATTGGAAAAAAAACAAAACAAAACAAAACATTGAATTGAGAATCTGAAGACCGGATTTTTATTTCAACTCTGGCACTAGTTATTACCAAGTCAAGCCAACTGACATCTGAAAGTCTCCATTTTCTCATCCTTAAAATGAGAAAGTTGAACTATC
The DNA here is from genome assembly GCF_048593235.1 of Sminthopsis crassicaudata. Taxonomy (NCBI): domain Eukaryota; kingdom Metazoa; phylum Chordata; class Mammalia; order Dasyuromorphia; family Dasyuridae; genus Sminthopsis; species Sminthopsis crassicaudata. The sequence goes on from NC_133617.1 coordinate 97,306,363, forward strand.
ACTAATTAATTTCTAAGATCTTCTCTATCCTGAAAATTCTGTATCCTATATTCTAACAGTCTATATTCAAAAGTCCCTTCTGGCTATAACAATCTATCTTCTAAGGCTTCTTCCAGTTCTTACATTTTAAATTTTACATTTTTACATTCTACCTCTAGCATTCTGCATTCTACAGTGTCTTCCATTCTAGATTCTGAGCCCCCTTTTAGCCCTCATATTTGACATTTTACATATTAACATGCCAATTCTAAGACTTTATTCTAAAAATCCTTCCAGCTCTGTAATACCCTGGTCTGTATTCTAATCTTCTATGTCTTAAAGCCCTGTCCAACTCTAAAAGTCTATAATTCTGTTTTTATGTGGGCTGAAGAAAAATTTAGCCCATAAAATTCCTGAGGCAGGAATATAAAGTGAATTTGTTTAATCTCTGGGCTCTCACAGCAGTCATAAAACAACTCAGAATAGCTTACATTTCAGAAAGCACTTTAAAGTGACATAGTCATTCCAGTTAAATTTAGACCATGTTGCTGTATATGATACTTAAGAGTACTCAGCTTTATAATTACCAAATTATACATTGTGAGACTCAGTCCTAAAGGGACACCCTCCCTGGGCAATGGAATTTGATATTAAAATACTTCATTTGCAATCTGAGAAAGATTCTTCTCTATATCTTTAAGGTCGCACACTATTTCAACAATTCATACTCAAAAGTACAAATAATTAGAGGAATTGAGGTATAACAGGAAAAGTATTTTGACTTTAGGAAATTGTTTGGTAAAATTTCTCATGCTACCCTTGTGACTCAGAGGGAAAATATGGGCAGCAAACTAGAACAATAGCCTTGCCACAAGTTGTGATTTTTACTAACCAATGAATCGGTGTCAATATGGGGTTGATGCTCTAGTGAAGTAGTCTAGAGCTTTGTCAGTTACTTAGAAGAAATTTAATTTGGCATACATGTACTTACCAGTCAGGAAAGACAGCTTACACAGTGGATAGCAAAGTCAGAGTCCAGAAGATAAACTACATAAGTAGGTTTCTAATGGGCTATCATTAGGAAAAGAGATTAGATTTGTGCTGTTTCTCTGTAGAGAGAACAGTGGTCAATGAATGAAGTTCATTCATAAGGAAGTTGAATTATGTTAATGTTATCAAGAACTTTCTAACAACTTGGAAAATAGAATGAAACACCTTAATAGCACATTTTCCATCACTTTTAAACAGCTGGAGATGCAGTGGATAGGAAGTTGACCTAGAGTCAGGAAGACCAGATTTCAGATTCAACAGCAGACACTTAACAGCTGTATTACCCTGGCCAAATCATTTAATCTCAGTTTACCTTAGTTTCCTCAACTCTAAAATGAGTTTAATAATAGCATCTCCCTCTTGGGAGTTGTTTTGAGGATCAAATGAGATAATATTTTAAGCACCTTGCACAGTTCCTAGATCTGTGCTACATATAATATAACATATATATAACATAAATGATTATTCTCTTCCCCTTTCCACCATGGATATTCAAGTATCAGGAAGATCTCTGTTGAAGCTGTTGAAGATAATGTAAAGATAATTAATGTGAGACCAGAATAGTCTTTTTAATACTCATTTCATAGTCTTTAATTTCATTTAATAGTCTTTTAAATACTCATTTCTTTGAGCTTTATTTGGTTTGGGGCCATATGTGATTTTACTGGTAAAGGCAAGTCCTAGTGAGATAACCCTTTCTATTACCTCTTCTATTACCATGGAATGACTTCTATAACATTTAGGAGCACTGAAAGGTTAAGGCCCAAAGTCACACAGTATCTGCCAGAATAAAAACTTGAATTGATTAACAATAACACTGATGGCTGACTTTACATAGTACTTTAAGGTCTTCAAAGCACTTTAGAAATTTATCCCTTTGAATCTCACAACAACCCTGAGAAGTAGATACTTTAATTATTTCAATTTAAAGTTGAGGAAACTGAGGCATATAGATAAATGACTTGTCCAGAGGCACATAGCTACTAAATGTCTAAGGTTGGATTTGAACTTAGGTTTTCCTGACTTATCTAGCACTTGAGTCACTCCACATTGGGAGTATTCCTTCTCCTAAGATTGATACTTTATCCACTATGCGTTAAAACAAACAAAAAATCTAAACTTAGATCATTTCGTAAGATATGATATCACTTAAAACTACTAAACCATGAAGACAACATACCAATATCATGGAAGTCAGGAAGAGAGTTTGCTGAGATGTCCTCTAACTGGGACCTCCAAGTAACATTCACTCCTAGGCGTTCCACAGTCAGACACTCCACTTGTATGGTAGAATCATCACAGACAGGAAAGGAAGCAGTCCTCCCAAATGTATTTACCTACACCAAGACAAAGATCTTCAGCTTAAATGGGTGATTTTTGTCTTCACATCTGTAGTTGTGACTACTACAGTTTCAACTCACTTTATGCACTCCTATTAATATACAAACAAATTACTCTAAAAGATTCTAGGATGAAGGCAAATTATATCTCTTTTATGTATCTCTCTGGCTGACAGAATAAGTCTGCCACTTCTTTGTTCTTTTTCACTGAACTTATCATTATGCTTTAATTATATGAGGTAGAAAGGACTTCAGAGACCGTCTAATCAAAGCTCCTAATTTTATAAGTGAGGAAACTGAAGCCCAGGGAGAGAGGCCAAGTGACTTCTCCAAAACTACATGGTGGCAGGTATTCGAGGTAGCATTTGAATCCAGACCATCTAATTCTCGAATCAGTGTTCTTTCTATTGTAACATTTTGCTTCAAGATAAAAGACTCAATCAATAGTAGTGTTGTCTAGGATCACAGTCAGCTTTCTTTCTAGTATTCTACAATACTACTATGTTTTTATATGGGATTTATATTCTATCTTGTATTAAATTTATCTCTCTGTACATTTTATGATCTTCAATTAGACTTCAATTAGTTCTCTTTGGGGACAGGTTGTTATTCTTAAGTCATTTTTCAGTCATGTATGACTCTTTGTGACTCCTTTTGGAAAAAGACATTAGAAAGATTTGCCATTTTCTTCTCCAGTTCATTTTACAGATGAAAAACTAGGTATGTAACTTGCCTAGGACCACACAACTAGTAAGTGTCTGAGGCAAGAGTTAAACTCAGGAACGTGAGAACTCCTGATTCCTGGTCTGATACTCTACCCATTATACTGTATAGTTGTTTTTTAAGGATGGGAGTCATGTCTTATTTACAGCTTGTATAGCCTAAAACTGAACTAGGACTTTTATCCTGGAGATGATTTTCTGAAGTCTTTTTGCTAATATCTTATTTAAGATTTTAGCATCAATATTCATTAAGGAAATTGGTCTATAATTTTCTTTCTCAGTTTTCGATCTATCTGGTTTAGGCATCAGTACCATGTCTGTGTCATAAAAGGAATTTGGTAGGACTCCTTCATTCCGTATTTTTTCAAATAGTTTATATAGCATTGGGGCTAATTGTTCTTTAAATGTTTGGTAGAATTCACATGTAAATCCATCTGGTCCTGGGGATTTTTTCCTGGGGAGTTGATTAATAGCTTGTTCTATTTCTTTTTCTGAAATGGGACTATTTAAGCAATTTATCTCCTCCTCTGTTAATCTAGGGAGCCTATATTTTTGGAGGAAGTCATCCATTTCACTTAAGTTATCAAATTTATTGGCATAAAGTTGGGCAAAGTAACTCATTATTTCTCTAATTTCCTCTTCATTGGTGGAAAGATCCCCCTTTTCATTTGTAAGACTAACAATTTGATTTTCCTCTTTCTTTTTTCTGATCAAATTTACCAAAGGTTTATCTATTTTATTGGCTTTTTCATAAAACCAACTCTTGGTTTTATTTATTAATTCAATAGTTTTTTTACTTTCAATATTATTGATTTCTCCTTTTAATTTTTGTATTTCAAGTTTAATTTTTGGTTGGGGGTGAACTAGGACTTTTAGAACATCTTGTATTTTTGTATTATTGCCCTCTGGGACAAACAGTGCATTGTACTTGAGATGGGAAAGAGTGAGGAAGCAAGAGTGCAGACCAATGATTTCACAGGTATGGGAAACTCCCTGTATGGAAACTTCTTCCACCAAAACATATCATCGACTCATCTGTAACATAATTTTGAAGATCTACCTGGACCACTGAGAAATTAACTGATATATCCATGGCCCTGTAGATATGTGTCAAAGGATACCTGAAATGAGGTATTCCTGGCTCTAAACTAGACCTTTTAGCCACTGAGTCACATTGGATGGTGGGTACTCAATGAAGTTTTATTGAATATATCTACACAATCTCTGATAGACATTAAGTGCTTCATAGAAGCTTGTTGACTTGGATGGGTGCATGAATACATGTATGCATGAGTGAAGCATGATTATTATCTGACCTTTTTTGTTGTTAAGGGGTAATTAACTCAATATATTGACCAACAGATGATAAATCAAGAACATCAATTATAGAATTCAACAAAAAGACTTAACTAGGGCATTGGAATTTGGCTCTAGATTCCTGAGAGTGTGTCTTGTACAACAAAACAATAATTCATCTACAATTCAACACATGCAAACTTTAAACAGGAAAACAAATGATGTGGGAAATTATTAGCGCATTTGGGCCCTAGAGGACAAGTAGACAACAGAAAGAATAGATAATAAAAGACTCTAATTAGAATCCAACCAGATGTTTCATATTCTTTTTCTAACCCC